>NC_133329.1:91680518-91848018 GCF_042186555.1 Aquarana catesbeiana | reverse complement strand
CTGCTAAAATCTTTTTCCTATGCCCGTGCACTCTTCTGTGGTCATACATGTCCCTTGCATTATCTACTATAGTACATCTATATTCTGATGCTTCATAGCCTACTATCAAACAATGTAGATAAAATGTTAGCGGATCTTCAGCCCTTAAGAGATCTGACCATAGCACAGGCCTGTTTTCCATGGTCTGTTATTGGTTTTAGCACGCTTACCTGGGCGGAGCCTTGTCCTGGAAGGGGTTGACAGCCAGAAGTGAAGTTGCAGTTTCATCATTGGCAAGCAGCTTCCCAGCCAGGTGTATTAGCCACTCGTTCTGTTCATAGGTCTAACATGCCAGTCAGGAGAAAAATACAACACATATAGTTAATATATAACACCAAGTAATGTTATGTCATTAAAAAAAATATATAGTACAGTAAAACCTTGGTTTGAGAGCATAATTCATTCCAGAAACATGCTTGTAATCCAAAGCACTTGTATATCAAAGCATTTTTTTACAGGGTATAAAAGAGAAGAGAGGCACCTCTAAGTTTAGCAAAATGTTGTACCTTCATTAAATGTAACCATATTGCTACACTTAGAGGCTCCTCTCTTCTTTTTTATACTCAGCTGTGACATGACGCTACTCTTATATCAAGATATCGCTTGTATATCAAGGCAAAATTTATTAAAACATTTTGCTTGTCTTGCAAAACGCTCTCAAACCAAGTTTTTACTGTAGTTCCAATTATTTATGTTACACAATATTAGTGCTACAGGTTAGGAAAAGCAAAATTTCAGTAAAAAAAATACACAAAGGTTAATGTTAAGGCACACAAATTCAATAAATTACTCAAAGGCATAAAATATAAAAGATGAGGTTGTGCTGGGTAAATAGACACCCAGCATGTCAAATCTTAAAATTAAATAAAACGGCGACTAACTTCAGTACCCTATATTTTCCAAAGGCGACACTTTAAAAGCCCCTAAAGTCATCAGTTCAGAGTTAACTGTAACTAATGGCCTAGAATTATTGGTTTCACTCTGGTGTGCATGGAGATATGTAACACGTGCAGCTCAATCAACGTTTTCCTGTGTAGACGCAACCGACGCATGTATTTATGTGCGTGCGTGTATGCGGGGGGGGGGGGGGGGGTGCTTTAAAGTGCTTGGGTGTAACTTTCATTTTGCACACTTTTTTATTTATTTATGCATTTTTATGCATTTATTTGGTGACAGGTTCTCTTTTATGAGACATCCTAAAGACCCCTGATGTCTCACCCCTCCTCCAATGAATGTAATGGAGTGCAGAACGCACTCCATTACATTTTTCCCCATACTGGCTGGAGACAGTGACATCAAGACCTGGAAGTAAAGTTTTACACAGGTCAGTAAAAGGAAGAGGAGACCAGCCCTCCCTCTACCCACCATGTTATCCTGGGAAAGGGGGGTAGTGGTCCCGGGAGTAACAGAGGTTTGTGGAAGCAATTCGGCGGCTATCCTGTAGTCCAATTTGAAAGAAAAAGAAATACTATTTTTAATTGAAGCTATAAATAGGCTAACTAACTTTATTTAATATTTTTCCATGAAGTCCTTTACCTCTTTCTCCATAAAACAACTTCATCAACCTATAACCAAGTGCACTGGGACCAGCTACAGAGCAGATGAAGCAGACCCCATTGTTACAAGTCTGTTCTGCAGCCCTCCAAGCTCTTTTGCTAGAGCCCGATGTACTATTAAAACAAGCTCCACCTGGTGGTATGAGCAGCACGATGCGTTACACGCTCCATCTGGTGCAGAACATTTTCTCCATCTGCGAGCTGCAAACCCCCGGATAAAGTTTCACTTTTTTCCCAAACAAACATCAATTTCCTCTGGCTTCTTTCGCAGACTCGTGCTCCTATAGCAGCCCTGTTCTGATCGGCTTTAGTTCCGGCAGAAATTGTCTGTGGCAAGTGTTATAAAAAAACCTCCAACCACATTTTATCTGTGCTAAGTGTAAAGTGCATTTAAAGCCCAGAGTGGTGAGGGGGTTAGAACATCTGTCTGGATTTTATTGCTGTTGGTGTCTCCGTTAGGAAGACACTCTCTTCATCTGTCCTGGGGCTAGTGTCAGTGGGACTAAAATGATGGGAAAATCCAAAATTTTGAGTCGTCATCAGAACAGGAAGCGAGGAGAAATCTTCCAGTTTCCTAAGACCTCATATACACTGCTGCTGGTAAACAGAGGTTTAGGAGTAGTTGGGCATTTTTTTCCAGTTGCCCCTGAACTCTCCTCTATGTTATCTTATCAGTACATGTACACAGGGTCGTTTATAGTCATTTCTAGGCAGTTGAGGTTAGAAGCATTTTTTGGAATGCAAAAAAATGCGTTCAGGACGGATGTTCAGAGGCATTTGAAACGCCAAATGCCTGTAACAGCTTGTAAACGCTGCTAAACGCGCTAACTTGTGTTTAGCAGCATTTTGTTTACAGACGTTTTTCATTTTAACAAGAAAATAAAAATAATGGTACAGGAAAGGAACCAAAAAGAACAACAGGAATGGTAGGAATCTAGGATGGAAAAGGACCTGGGGGTCCTAGTAGATGATAGGCTCAGCAATGACATGCAATGCCAAGCTGCTGCTAACAAAACAAACAGAATATTGGCATTAAAAAGGGGATCAATTCCAGAGATAAAACGATAATTCTCCCACTCTACAAGACTCTGGTCCGGCCGCACCTAAAGTATGCTGTCCAGTTCTGGGCACCAATCCTCAGGAAGGATGTACTGGAAATGGAGCGAGTACAAAGAAGGGCAACAAAGCTAATAAAGGGTCTGGAGGATCTTAGTTATGAGGAAAGGTTGCGAGCACTGAACTTATTCTCTCTGGAGAAGAGACGCTTGAGAGGGGATATGATTTCAATATACAAATACCATACTGGTGACCCCAAAATAAGAATAAAACTTTTTCGCAGAAGAGAGTTTAATAAGACTCGTGGCCACTCATTAAAATTAGAAGAAAAGAGGTTTAATCTTAATCTACATAGAGGGTTCCTTACTGTAAGAGCGGCAAGGATGTGGAATCCCCTTCCACAGGTGGTGGTCTCAGCGGGAAGCATCAGTAGTTTCAATAAACTATTAGATAAGCACCTGAATCACCGCAACATACAGGGATATACAATGTAATACTGACATATAATCACACACAGGTTGGACTTGATGGACTTGTGTCTTTTTTCAACCTCACCTACTATGTAAAACAAAGCATTGCATTTTCCATAAGGACCTGATCTCAGTTGTACAACAGGAGTAGTTGAAAGCAACAGACATTAATGGGGTGATCAAAACCCCCTTTAGAATGTAAATGAGAGGCCAGGTCAAGGGACGGCCCAGATTTTCAATAAAAAAAAATAAATAAATCAGGAAACATTGAGGCTCGGTTCACACTGGGACGACTTGGGATCCGACTTGTCGCCCCTCAAGTCGCCCCAAGTCGCCCCAGAAAGAGATTCACATGACAGTGAATGGGAGCGTCTTAATAGACACTACTGAAGTCGCTCCGACTTCAGAGCGTACTCCCTGTACTACTTGGATCCGACTTGGTAGGCGACCTGTACCATAGAAATCAATGGAAGTCGCCTCCAAGTCGGATTGTCAAGCGACTTTGCAGGCAAAAAATTTCGTTTGCCCAGGCAAACCCCTCCCTCCCAGAGAGCTGATTGTCCTGTGATTGGCCACAGCCGAAGTCGCCTGTCCTGGAAGCGACTTGAAGTCGCGTTGTAATTTGCTAAAGTCGTGCTGAAGTCGCGTTGAAGCCGCGTTGAAGTCGCCGTACAAAGTCGCGCTGAAATCGTGTTGCCCCTGTGTGAACCGAGCCTGACAGTCAGGATCTTGGGCTCCATAGCCATATAGCATGCACATGTCACGGAACTTGCATAAAGGTGTTTAGGGGGGCCCCATCTGACCCAGGTGATGGTAGGGGGAAATAGTTAGATGATCTATTCTAGAGGGAATAAAAAAGGGCGGGGGGGTTAAGGAAAGGGGGAGAAAAGGAAGGGTGCCGTTCCCGTAAGAGCATATGAGAACAGAAGGCAATAAGGCCCTCCTGTAGGAACTTAGATTAGCATCACCAAAGGCCCCCAATCTCAGCAATTCATTCCCAGTCTCTCCCTCCTCTACGGCAGCTTCTTTAGTGCATGTAAACTCAGTTCAATAAATCCATGTATTTCTGAACCTGGTATGTGTGTTTTTTTATGGAAATTGTGAGATATTACATCTCCCTGATATTCTTAATTCTTCCGGTCAATTATTGGGGGCTGAACCAACGTGCCGGTATGCAAGACTGTGACGCGTTAACCAGGAGGTGCAGCACCAGCTTTTTGTAGGCCGATGTCGGAAATAAATTGTGATGCAATAGAAGAGTTCAGGAATTTTAGGGAGTACATGATCAGAGAATTTTTGGGTAAACCCGGGTCCAAAAGGTGTCTAAGGAGGGGCAAGACCAGAACATATGTAAAGTCTCCTTTACCCCTGTTATTCCTATGTTTAAAACATGTCTTAGATGAATTTCAGAGGCATTAGAAAGTGGTTTCTGAAGCTCTCCGAATGCCAGTTTTTTGGGGGATGGGGAAAAAAGCCCTGCTATAGTGCTCCACAAATGCATGTCAAACACCTTAGGAATATTCAAAGCCGATTTGCATAGTGCTTCTATTGATATGAATGGAGGCATTTGGCAAGCTTTGCAAGTTGTAACCCCTGCAGAACGTTGCATGCAAGGTCAAAATTAACGCAAACCAAAGCAAAGCTGCTGTGCGTATTCGACTATTCACTATTCATATAAACAGGCATTTGCTTTCCTTCTCTGAACTGGCCGCTCAGCTGTCGGCTAATTGCCAGCACCCGACTCTCTCCACAGTTACTCAGCTGTTGATGATCCTGCTCGTCAGTCCTGCCTACTTAAGCCGTCCAGTCCAGAGGAGCTCTGCCTTCGCCTTGGTCACATCACAAGAAACTATCTCCTGCGTTCCTGTTTAAAGACTGGCTTTGCTGACATCCCTTCTGGCTCCAGATCCTTCTTGCTGTTCCACTACATTGATCCCTGACTTCTGGCTTGGCTGACTATCCGTTCCGGTTACTAAACTTCGGCTATGTTTTGACTACGTTTGTTCTTTTTACTTTTATTATTAAACAAGTTTGATTTAACTGTACTTCTGTCTCAGCCTGATTTCATGGTTTATGACACTCTGAAGATTTCCAACCACTTCCTGTTGTGTCACTGACACAAACTGCAAAAAATAACCCAACTGTTCCAACCATTGCTTACACTTTATCACTACCAAAAAGATTTTGGCTAGAGGTCCACCATAAAATTACAATTACCTCCACTTTGAGTATCTAAAACTCCACATTCTGTCCATCAGCAGTCCAGTGCTAAGAGTTGGTCCTACAAGGTGCTCATCACCCGCTAAGTGTTGCCACCTCATCCCTTTAAACCCGAACACATATTAATTACACAGGTTCTGTGGCTGATTAAGGTGGTAATTAAACTCACAAACTCACTTGGTGCCTTATCTGCACTAAATTAGTCTTAGAACCTGTGTAATTCATATGTGTTCGGGTTTAAAGGGATGAGGTGGCAACCCTACACCCGCCTGGTCCAGAAAAGCCTCCTCCTTTACCCTGCCTGAGTCTTTGCTATGGAGTTTTGCCTGCTTCGACTCTGGAGAATAATACAGAACCTCCTGCACTCGCTAGCATGGACCTTTTTGATTTGAGGCACAATTTTGTTTTAGATCACAGAGGAAATTGGAATTTTTTAATACTTGCACTCTTCTCTCTAGTAATTGTGGGCAAAATTTTTTTGCGGATTTGGAAATACCTAAATATGCACTTACAAATCAGGAGGCAATATCTGTACTTATGAGGACAGGACTTCTTTGAAGTTTTGTAGGGGTTGAGAGGGCAGGGCACCTCTTTATACCCTTAAAAGGAGGCCACATGTGAGCTTAGAGGATTTTCCCTCATTTCCTGTCTGGTAAAATTGTCAGTGGTACAAAAAGTGAGGGAAAACTCTCTAATGCCACCCAGATAGCGGTAAATCCTGACTATTGTTTAAATCCTTCCCCTACTCTATCTAAAACTTCAAGGGTTAATTCACCTTTACCAAAAAGCTTCCTATACCGGTAAAGGGCACCTGTAGTTAAAACTCTACAGCTTTGTCCAAAGCTTACAAAATGTTCTTGGTATTGATGTAGGCCATTTATGCACCTCCTGAAATCTGGCCAAAAAAGCTCCCATCACCCTGTCCTGCCTTGCTCTAGGACATTGCTAAGACACTCCGAGCTCATTCAAACCATTCATAGCTCAGCTATGCAGTGATGAAGGGAATAGTGAAGCATACATTTGCAGAGGTTTGAATGATTGCTCCCATGAGGGTGAGCTGTAATGGCTGGGAGTGTCTTAGCAAAGTCTTAGCAACAAGACTGGACAGGATGATGCCATCTCTGGGAGTTTTTCCAGCCAGGCTTCAGGGGGTATGTAAATGGCTTACACACCAATAGCAGGGGCATTATCTATCCCTAATCTGCATAGGCAGTTTTTCTGGTAAAGGTCTAACCCTTTGAAAAAAAAAGGGCTGAATATAAAAATCAGGGTTCGTGCACATGGGTGTATATGGTCATACAGCATAAAATATGGGTGCATTTCAGCACCCTGGAACGGGAAGTATTGCATACTTTACAAATGAAATACAGGATACGGGCTGTATGTGGGTCCTAGCATAAACTTACAGATGTACTCCCCTGCATGCTGACGGTTTGCGTCCAGAGGTGTTCCTCTGTGCGTTTACGCATGTGTACGATAGGACCCATGTACATCCACATACAGCTGTATCCAGTAATTCATTTGTACGTAACACCTGTGACTCCCAGGTGCAGAAATACAACCATAGTTTACATTGCACGGCCATATACGCCCATGTGCATGAGCCGCAAGTATGTAAACATACCATTTGAGATACACTATATTACCAAAAGTATTGGGACACCTGCCTTTACTTAAACATGAACTTTAATGGGATCCCAGTCTTAGTCCGTAGGGTTCAATATTGAGTTGGCCCACCTTTTGCAGCTATAACAGCTTCAACTCTTTTGGGAAGGCTGAGCACAAGGTTTAGGAGTGTATCTATGGGAATGTTTGACCATTCTTTCAGAAGCGCATTTGTGCGGTCAGGAACTGATGTGGACAAGAAGGCCTGGCTTGCAGTCTCCGCTCTAATTCATGCCAAAAGTGTTCTATCAGGTTGAAGTGCAGGCCAATCAAGTTCCTCCACACCAAACTCGCTCATCGATGTCTTTATGGACCTTGTTTGTGCACTGGTGTGCAGTCATGTTGGAACAGGAAGGGGCCATCCCCAAACTGTTCCCACAAAGTTGGGAGCATGAAATTGTCCAAAATATCTTGGTATGCTGACACCTTAGGAGTTCCCTTCACTGGAACTAAGGGGCTAAGCCCAACCCCTGAAAAACAACCCCACACCATAATCCCCCCTCCACCAAATGATTTGGACCAGTGCACAAAGCAAGGTCCATAAAGACATGGATGAGCGAGTTTGGGGTGGAGGAATATGACTGGTCTGCACAGAGAGGATGAATTAGAGCGGAGATTGCAAGCCAGACCTTCTTGTCCAACATCAGTGCCTGACCTCACAAATGTGCTTCTGGAAGAATGGTCAAACATTCCCATAGACACTCCTAAACCTTGTGGACAGCCTTCCCAGAAAAGTTAAAGCTGTTATAGCTGCAAAGGGTGGGCCGACTCAATATTAAACCCTACAGACTAAGACTGGGATGCCATTAAAGTTCATGTAAAGGCAGGCGTCCCAATACTTTTGGTAATATAATGTATTTATTTAGCTTTGCTGTGCAGCCTACTGACCTATGATAAGAAAGACGAGGCAGCATAATGATGGTCACACAATTTGTCCTACGGAATTACAGAACAGGAAGTCAGCAGTTTGCTGGAAATTATCACTCCCAATAACAGCTTCTGTCCTGGTAATCTCCTGAAACGTGAATATATCCATCTACAAATGTTATTCAGCCCTTCTTTCCCCTAAACGGTTCATGAGAATGATGTCATTTGTGTACAGCGGTCCTTTAACGTGCCTGGCCGCCAATCCTGCCCAAGTGGCAATGAGGCTGGCCGCGCAGAGCCGAGAGAGCCGTGCCAGATTTGCCCACTCAGGATCAGTGAGTCAGAGCAGGCCTGCTGAGCCCACTCCCAGTAGGCAGAGGCAAGTGCGAGCCAGTTCTCTGTTCGAGCAGACTTGTTTATTGCCAGAGCGGATTCCCTTGCTGATAAACGGAGACGAAGCAGCGGACTCGATGGCAGTGTGGAATACGTGTTGGGAAGAAGCCTACGGCAATGACATTTGCTCAAGAGCCGGTTTACGATGTGATTTCAGCTTCTTGTAACTGCAGCTGGTAGACACCGATGCCACCTCTTGCCTGGCTGACGACTCGGCCAAAGCATCACTATGGACACCACTTGGACAAAGCTGGCCAAACAATGAGTGTCATCTCCAGCTTACATCAAGGAGGCAACGCCCATCTCAGCAAAAATCCAATTACAGAAATTAAAAGGAGAATCCAGAAGGGGGGTACTAAGTAACAGTGGATTAAAACCATGTGCAAAGATTGATTTACTAACATAGTAAATAGAGTCAATTTACTAAAGCATAACACATACAATTTATTAAAGTAGAACTCCAGCCAAAATATTACAAATGAATAGCCTAGTAAAGGAAGTAAACCCAGATGCGATTTACTTCCTCTTTTGCTCCCTGCAAGGCCTGCTAATTAAAAACATAATGGGCTAGTATGCATCGCATACTAGCCCATTATATGACACTTACCTGCAAACGAAGCCCGCGCTGTCCCCTGTGAAGGCTGCGTCCATTTTGGCCCCTCTTCCTTCCGGGGCCGCAGACTCCGGCTCTGTGACTGGCCGGAGCCGTCAGTCATGGCACACGCTAGGGGAAGAAACGGCATGGTGGTCCGTTTCCTCACAGCGCATGCGCCGATTATGACATCGGGCACACTACAAGTGAAATATCTCCTAAACGGCGCACGTTTAGGAGATATTTCCACTACCTATAGGTAATCCTTTTTCTAGGCTTACCTATAGGTAAAAGAAAGACAAAAGGGTTAACAACCACTTTAAAAGATAAAATAACAAAAGCAGTTTTCTCTGCAATATTCATCTTCAGTATAGAGATTACCCCCACAGTAATTTTTTTGCCACTAGATGTCTTCAGCCTAATGGCCAGCATCATTCAAGCCACTTCTTCTGAGTTTAGGTTGTTCTGGACTTGCCCCAGCCCGTGACTGGACAGTGAAAAGAGAGGCAGTACGGTGATGACCTCATCTCTTTGTCACTCTGTTCTCTCATCCTATGAGCGTGTTTCTACTCAGCACATGAACTGATCGATTCTTTACACTGCTTTTACAGTGACTGCAAGAAGCTGAAACCAGCTATTTACCCACCCTTGTTACATGATGCCAATTAAAAAAAAAAAAAGTGCATGCACAGTTGTGTTGTCAGTCTCTACCAGGCATTAGTGAACTGGCAGAGACCAGCGGCATGTCTAAGCTTTGCACACAAATGCAGCCAACTTCTGGTGGATAAGAACTGTAGTGCCCCGCAGCATTTGTCCATGTGCGCTGCAAACTTGCGGTTTAGTAACACACTGGGGTTGATTTACTAAAGAGTGCAAAATCTGGTGCAGTTGTGCATGGTAGTCAACCAGCTTCTAACTTCAGCTTGTTCAATTCAATGAACCACTTCCTGACCAGAGCACTTTTTGCATCGCTTTAACTGACAATTGCACGTTTGTGCGACGTTGCACCCAAACAAAATTGACGTCCTTTTTTTCCCCCACAAATAGAGCTTTATTTGGAGGTATTTGATCACCTCTGTGGTTTTTATTTTTTGCACTATAAACAAAAAAAGTGCAACAATTTTGAAAAAAAAAGCATTATTTTTTACTTTTTGCTATAATAAATATCCCCCAAAATATATATATATATATATATATATATATATATATATATAAAATCTTTCTCAGTTTAGGCCGATATGTATTCTTCAGCATATTTTTGGTAAAAAAAAAAAAATTCGCAATAAGTGTATATTGATTGGTTTGTGCAAGAGTTATAGCGTCTACAAAATACGGGATAGATTTATGGCATTTTTATTATTATTTTTTTATTAGTAATGGCGGCGATCTGCGATTTTTATCGTGACTGCGACATTGCGGCGGACAGATCAGACACTATTTTAGGACCATTGACATTTATACAGCGATCAGTGCTATAAAAATGCACGGATTACTGTATAAATGACACTGGCAGGAAAGGGATTAAATACTAGGGGGCGATCAAGGGGTTAAGTGTGTCCTAGGGAGTGATTCTAACTGTGGGGGGAGGGGCTACCACTGACATGACAGCGATCACTGCTTCCGATGACAAGGAGCAGTAGATCCCTGTCATGTCAGTAGGCAGAACAGGGAAATGCCTTGTTTACAAAGGCATCTCCCCATTCTTCCGCTCCGTGACACAATCGCGGGCCCCCGGCGGACATCGAGTCCGCGGGAACTGCGGGCACAGTCACGGAGTACGTGGCGCTCATGCACCCACAATGCCGCGTCTTAAAGGGGACGTACAGGTACGCCCATTTGCGCAGTCGTGCCATTGTGCCGACGTATATTGTCGCGCACTGGTCGGCAAGCCGCTAAGCTTTGACAATAAAACCTGGAAGATTTTGCACTCTCCAGTTTTAGTAAATCAACCTTGGGCTAGCTGTCACATAGAAATCCCAGGAGGCAGTGGAGCCTGGCCTAGCCTGGAAACATGAAAATGAGCAAAAAGTTTTTATATCTGCCTGGAGTTCAGCTTTAAAGCAGACCAGCGTGATATTTTTTTGCACTACTCAGCAGATTTTAAAATAAAAAATACAGCTCTCACCTTCTCTCTGGCACTGGCTCCCCCGGACACTCTGCCCCCTCCTCTTGCTGCCAACCGTTTTCCTATTTAAAGTCCAGCGACATTCATCCCCTTGGGGGGTTCGTCATCAGCCTGGTGTTGGCTCACAAGTGAATGGCGCTGACATCACTACCTCAGTGCCCTGCCGTGGGCTCACCATTAACCAGACAGGTGCCATATGGATATGACACTTATCCATATTCCTTCTGATAGGTGATTAAAGAGAGAAATCCTGTTAACTTTTTTTTTTAATAACTTTTTTTATTGAATTTTTGCACAAAACAAACAAAAATTGTGAAAAGAAATATACACACACTCACTACCCATGCAGGGGGGAGCAGATATGTAAAAAACGAAACTCCAAACATAGAAGTTGTACAATAGATCATACAATCGTACAGTGTGTGGCTGGAGAACATGTTGTAAAGAGTATTATTAAGGGCACCATGCCCCCCGGGAGGATTTCTCAGGGACCAACTTTAACCACTTAAGCTCAGGAAGGTTTTACCCCCCCTTCATGACCAGGGCATTTTTTGCTATTTAGTACTGCACTACTTTAATTGACAATTGCGTGGTCATGCAACACTGTACCCAAATTAAATTTATATCATTTTTTTTCCGCACAAATAGAGCTTTCTTTTGGTGGTATTTGATCACCTCTGGGTTTTTATTATATAAATGAAAAAGAAATTTGAAAAAAAACACCAATATATTTTACTTTCTGCTATATCAAATGAAACAATTAAAAAATTAGAATTTCTTCATAAATTTAGGCTAAAATGTAGTCTGCTACAAGTCTTTGGAAAAAAAAATCCCAAAAGGCATATTTTATTGGTTTGTGTGAAATTTATAGCATCTACAAAAAAATTGGTATATATACACTGAATTATTATTTTTTTTTTTAATCTAGTAATGGCAATGTTCAGTGACTTATAGTGGGATTGTGATAGTGCGGTGGGCAATCCTACCCAGAAATGCCAAATCACATACACGTACGGGATTTGGCATAGCGGGGCCGCCCTTCCGCAGTATAAGTGCGGTTGGTAGGCCTGAACTGGGTAAGGGAGTAGATCAATAACTTTAGTTATCAGCTGATGTGGCTGTAGAAGGGTTGTCCAGCCAGCATGACCAAACTTTTTGAAATGTTTATGGACATGTCTATTATAATAATTAGCTTGACACTGAGGTAAATTAGAGTTCACCAGTTGCATCCCAAATCGGACAGTAGAAGGCAATGATTTTTTCCAGCACATTGTGATAGCCGTCCTGGCATAAAACAATATGAGTAAGGCCTGATGGCTGAAACGAGTTGGCTTTTATGACCTTTGTTCACCTGCAATAATAAAACAATGTTTTAGCCAACTTCCATGGCACCAGCCTTTCTCCCTTTTTTGCATGGATAAAACAATCATAGGATTAAGGGGATCCATATCGTCACTGTATTGGCAAGTTCTTCTACTGTGCCCAGAAAACAGTGTCTAGGTGTACAGTGGATTTGTATGTAAGTCTTGGAGGTGATGACCTGAAGCACATTCCTCCAGTATACAGTAAGCCCAATGTCAGGTCACCTGAGACCAGGTGACAGATGCACTCTGTAGGGGTCAGAAGTGCACCGCTAAGATAGTGGACCCTAGGACTGCCTCGGATAGTACCCAGGGAGGTTCAGGAAGCAGGTCTACTGGATCACTAACACAGATCCCAGTGGGAGCTAGAGCATAGATTCCCCAGGGCGAGGAGTCTAAGAGCCAGCAGGTGTTCACAAGAGCCTCTAGTGGTGAGGATGGACTGCGCTGCAGTCTGGCTCCAGGTCGCTGCCCCTAAGGTCTCACAGCTCACGCTCACGGTAGACTACAGGAGAAGGAAGCAGCAGGCTGGAACAACAAGGATAGTAAAGGGATAAGGCAGAGGTCAGGGCGACTAGCAGACAGGAACAACAGAGTACACGCCAAAGGTTCAGGGTCACAGGTAAACAGGGATAGTCAGGGACACGCCAAAAGGTCAGGGTCATGAGCAGACAGCAATAGTTGAGAACACGCCAAGGTCGGTAACAGAGACAAATGAAGAGCACACGGCAAGCAGGAAACAGGAAGCCAAACACACAATGAATACACAATCGTTGATCAGCACCGCTGGCTTGCAGTGCACAGGTTAATATAGGGTTCCCTGATAGGGCCTGGAGTGGAGCCATGCTTAGAGGAGAGGTTATAAAAACAGCCAGGTGAGAGTGGCTGGCCTCTTAGTCTGAACATATGAGGAGAGGTAAGCTGACAGAGAAAGATTACTGCATAACCATGACACCCAAGTCCAGAAAATGTGGAAGAAATCTCCCATTGGGCATGTGCACCTCCAACAGACTGCGGGAACATCCTGGTTCATCCTGTGGAGTCTGTATGGGGTAAAGGTAGCTCGATGTAGAATTTTGAAATGAATGAGTTTGCACTTGGCGGACACTAGGTGAGTGAAAGGAAAGTCCCATACCTCAGACCAGTCATCCCCATGTAACTCAGGTACATCCGATCTCCATTTCTGTTTCAATGAAGATAACTCAGGTATGGCAGACAAAAGAAGGTACTGGTATAATACTGAAGTAGGTTTTTCTGTTTTTAACTTCTTTACTTTCCACTTTAATTATCAGTTTAGGGATGGCACTGCAAGTGGGATCACATGACAGTGCACAGTGGAAGCTCCATGAAAAATACCCTGTACTAAAGGCTTAATCAAAGGGTTGGAGGCCTGCTGTCTCTGAAACAAGATCAGAAAAACTGGGACCTGCTCCTTGATGGTGATTACGGCCAGCTGCAGGTCCAAGCCCATCTGCAAAAAAGCCAGGATTCAGCTCATAAACTATTTCTTGGGTTAATGTCCCTAGGTTTGCAGCAAACAAAGCAAGCCTTGTGCAATGATAGAACCTGCAGGAAGTAGACTTCCTAGCTTTGAGCATCATGGCAATCACTGATTGAGGCTGAGATCACACCATTACGAATTGGATGCCAATTCCCCGTATCCAATTAGCAATAGCAGGAGATTTTGACCGGCTCTCTAAGGAGCCGGTTCACATGTCTCCGCTGCGGCTTCGGTGCGAATTTGCACAGGAGCCCTGTGCGTCTTTTGGTCCGTTTCTGGTCTGAATTCAGCCAAAATTTCGGGCTGAAAACAGACCTGAAATGGTGAACCAGGAAGCACCGGAGCCGTGCTGGGAGTCGCATGCAGCGATGGTGTGAGCCAAGCCTCAGAGATGCCTCTGTCCCTCAGGACCTGGGCTTCAGAGGCCATGCCAACTGACTGTAAAGCAGTGTAGTAAACTGGCCCTTAAGGTAAAAAATCTGGACAATTTGAAGAGCACAGGGAGTGTCCTCCAGGAGTCTGACCAGGTCGGACTAACATGCCTCCCTGAGCAAACACAGAGCAATGAGGATCACTAGAAAGCCCCCCTCTGACACCTGTGGAGCAAGCGAGGGAAACAGCTTCAGGGGAGCAAAGGCATAAATTAGGCTGTACCAATCCCACAGAGCTACCAGATCATCATTGCAAACACCAGAGAAACCCTGTACCCAGAGACAAACCTGACCAGTTTATACCTGGTGGTCAGGAGATCCACATTGATGTCCACCAACTGTAATGCGGGCCCGAAACACTTCTGGATCAATCCCCAGTTTGTGTTGATGCCCTCCTACAATGCCTTAATAAAGGTGTCACTCGGTTGCAGCTGGACTCCTCAAAATTTTACTCTACATTTTATAGAATACATCAACCGGCATGTTATTCAGCTCCCCAGCAATCAGACAAAACTGAAATATCAGTCTGGCACTGAGTTGGAGCAGAATTAACCTGTTTTGGTACAGGGAAACGTGGACTGTATGTAAATTTTTGCAAATGCACTAAATCCACAGATGTGCCAAATTACTGTTGAATGATTTAATCCATCTTAACTGGTGTTATGCAGAGGAAGAGCCTGGGACAGACCACAGGAACGATCACAGGAACATGCAGGAGAGTGCTAAAGGGGTTCGGTCTCTCCGGAAGCAGAGTCATCAGATGCTGCTGGCTTGTGTCAGGACTGAGGTGTAAAGTAGACTGGCAGAATGCGTGAGTGAAACACTACCACATGTTATGGCTGCACACTTCCAAATGGTGTTAGTAAATCCAGCCTTTCCACAATTATGAGTATTGTGTCTACTGCAAGACTTTAGTCTGTTGGCACCTTATCGCCGAGAGGCTGCCTTCTAAGATGTACAGGAGGCGGCCTTGTTGTATGAGCCTATGTTTATGTGCATGCAGCATACACAATACCTTGGGACTGGCAGCCTTACAAGGGCCCGATTCATCATACTGCAATATCAATTAAGGTGTGCAAACCAATGCTTAAAAATTCCAGATTTCCTGGCACTTTAAATAATTCTTTCAGGCTTTGTGCACACAAATTATTTACATGTCAGACTGACTGGCTGCTGCTTAGGGTTAACTGTAGCAGCCTATACTATGTACAATAAGCAGTTTCCTGATGTGGAGAAGCGGGCGGATGACATCACAATCTCCACCTTGGCCCCTCAGAGGAAGTCTTGTATTTACTGAAAAATACAGGACTTCTCTTAAATAGAGGGGATGCGCAATGACTCTCTCTATTTCCGTCAGCCAAAGGGAATTCGCTGGTACTGCTGTCTCAATGCAGCTTACTATATGTAGCACAACCTACTACAGTACAATACATTCTATGCAGCAGCCAGTCCGTTCTGGCATGCAAAAATGACAAAGACTAATATTGTCCAAGGGGCCACTTTAGCATGCATTTTAGGCTTTGTTTTATTCTATTTTCACCTGGTAATCCTGCAAATATCACACTTCCTGTCTCAGGAACGACTCAACTGTAACTATGGAGAGGGACATGGTTGTCATCCAAAGTGTCTTATACACTATGGTCAAAAGTATGTAAGCAGGTGCAGCTAGCTAGTCTGCCACTTGGTGGTTCTGTGCCAGAAAGGTGTCTGGTTACAGGACAGTGTTATCAGGTGCTAGGCCCCCTTTGGTTAGAAACACACAAATGTCCAGGTGCATGGACAACTTCCCAGGTGGATGGAAGCTGCCAGAGCTAGGGCCGCTGCTATGCCAACTTCATAGACAAATGAGACATGAAAAGAACCAAAAATGGAAAAAAAACACCGTGCCGTAGCAAAATCATACAAATCCAGCCTTGAGTAATAGAAGCAAAAGTGTTTATTCCATGGGAAATAAAAATTAAAATTATGGCATACAGCAGTCATGGCTTCTCATGACCTTAAGAAGGGGTTAAGCCCTGAAACATGTAGTCATTGCTGTCGGCTTGTCTTAATGCACTTTTGGCTTCAGTTTCCTCAGAGCGGCCCCTGTGCTTGGTGCTGCCCATAGCTGGTGGATCTCCACGGCTGTGTTTCACCAGTCTGTGACATCATCTTTGGGCGGCGGAAGCGGCTTCCTCTCTGCAAGCAGCCGTCACTTCCTGCAGTCTCGGCCACCTTCCTTCTGCCCTGGTGTTTCTAGCCTGCCCTAATCGTAGACACAGGATATTACATCTGGATCTCCTGACCCACCGGGCTACCACACTGTCCCTTCTTGGGACCTCCTGATCATGGCCATTCCTCTACACCTTGCCCAGCAGTACAGTTGGCTCCATTTATCATCCAGGAGATCCCCTGTCATTCCTGTGGCTCCAGCCTCCAGGTACCTCCATCACATAGCTGTGGTCTGTAATGTCTACTGATTGGCCGCTCCATGACTTCTGTATGCCATCATTTTAATATTTATTTGCCATGGATTTAATACTTTTGCTCTTATTACCCAAGGCTAGATTTGTATGATTTTGCCACAGCACAGCGCTTTTTTTCCCATTTTGGTTCTTTCCCCTTTAGTTAGAGCCCTCCTGTAGTCATGTCATGGGGGAGGAGCTCTAGTGCACTTGGAGAATGGGAGCCAAGCACTCCACACCAGCACAGATATAACCAGCACGAAGAGGCCCTGTACAGGGCAGAAGGCTGGGGAAGAGTAGACCTGCACCCAAGAGAGCCGGCTGTAGACTTTGTGACCCTTATAGAGTTGGGGGCTATGGCAGATTGCAAAAGGCCTTTTAGGCTATTCCAAGAGTTCTCCGAGTGAGGCTATTCCCCTGGAGGGTCCTGGGAGAGGTGTACCTTTGGAAAAGGTGTCCACAGAGAGCCCAGTCCTGTGAGGACTAATGACCCAATGTGGAAGGAGAGACTGTCAGAGAAAGATGGCTGCTTAAAGTACTGCATATGCTTTCACATGTGACTACTGCAGGCCGTCCACTAAATGTGTAGTGTCAAGGGACTCCAGAATGTATGTTGACGTGATGTGACGTCTATGCCATTCCCTAAATTCCATCAGTAATGTGAAGCAAATCTACTTATTTGTGTGGGCATTCCTTCCTTTTGATATAAAGGCCCATGGCCAGGAATGTCATGTGGAGGCCTCTGGCACAGAGTGAATCAGAAAAGGACAGAAGTGGGGCAGAGACTTGTGCTCTTGGCACCAATTCTAGCCAATCGCCAAGCCCCTCTTGCACACCCCCCTATATATTTTAGACAATAGTGCTCTTTTATCCTTGTAGTAACAGTTCGGGGAAGGCCTTTTTTTCTTCCAGCTCCATAAAGACATGGTTTGATGAGTTTGGTGTGGGAGAATTTGAATGGCATGCACAGAGCCCTGACCTCAGCCCTACTTAACACCTTTGGGATGAATTGCAACAACAGCTGTGAGCCAGGTCTTCTCATTCAACATCAGTACCTGATCTCACAAATGTTAATTTGGCCGAATAGGCACAAATTCCTATAGACACACTAGAACATTTTTTGGAAACCCTTCTCTGAACAGTGGAGGCTGTTGAAGCCACAAAAAGGGGGAGGGGGAGAAGGAGTCAACCCCATATTAATGCTCATGGTTACTAAATGGGATTTTCAGCCAGTTCACATTGGTGTGATGGTTTTGTGTCCACAAACTTTGGCCCATATAGTGCATCTCACAAAGGCGCTGGTTTTTTTTTTGCTCCACAAAAACACATGTAGCGCCTACCCCTATTTTCCAGGAGTCTGATGGTGACTACCAGGGGTAGGGATGGCTGACATAGAGTCTCATGGTGCAGTTTTGCAGGCATGATGGGTGATGAACAAAAAAGAACATTGGACGCCAGTCACTTTTATGCTTTATACAAGAGAGAAGTTTATTTCTCAAAACAGGAAAAATATGGCAGAGAGGGGATCTTGCACTAGACACGCTTACTAATGATCAGCAACAGGCAGATTGGCAGACTCCTTAGACAAAAATAGGTGAAGTAAGGTAGACAACAGTACAGGAATAAGAGCCTTTACTTTGTAGGATAGGCTGTCTCCTCTAGTAACTGAACTTTACTCACAGCTTTATACTCTGATTCCCTTGAGTTCTCTCTTGACGCTCTCCCAGCCACGTCATGGATCCCCGGTCCGTGAAGAGTCACCTCTGGTGTTTCTTTAGAACTCCATCCCCCTAGAATCGTTTCTAGATCTTTAGCAGGCTTTCCTTTGCATGAACTTGAACACCCGGATAGGCCTCGGATAGGCCTAGCAGCCGGCAGCCACCTGGATAGGCCTCAGGCTTCAGGACTAGCAGCCAGGAACTGTATTCAAATCCACCCAGGCCGAAGTCCTGGGCGGGAAGACTGACATCACCTGACTTCTTTCCATTAAATAGCTTTTCCCAGCATGCTTAGCCGCAAATATGATTGGCTGAGAAAAATATGTTTATCCATAACTTAAGTATACTGTAGCTCATCACACTAATTTCAAAGGCAACAGTGCCACCTTCTGACAAAAAGGAGAAGCCACAACTTCAATTGACCATTAAACACTACAAATTAGGCTGGCTACCACCCAGCATAACTAAATTTACCTGTAGCCCTATTCTAGGGAAAAGGGTGCTACACATATTTAGGACTTGCTTACACTGGCAGTCAAGAGGACCGGGGCCGCAGAACTCCAGCTATTGTTGAACTACAAGTCCTATAGGATTCTGACAGTCACAGGCGTAATGCTCAGAGGCATAATGGCATTTGTAGTTTTCCTACAACTGTATCAATAAAAGAGGGAGAGGAGGTGCCTCTGGGTGCAGATTTTTAACATGAAGTAAAACTGGTGAAATGGCAACTCACATTTCAGTAGATAAAAACAGGCAATGTACTGTCCCAAACGGGGGGGGGGGTTGTGTTCATCATCAGTTCAGTCAGTCGCTCGTCCTCCAGTGGATAGGCGCTGTGTTGTCTTCTCCTGCACCGCTTGCGCTCCAAGCCTCGTGTTGATGAACACTCCACCGCACCCAGCAGAGATCCATCTAACGGTGCAGGAGAAAACACAGCGCCTATCCACAGGAGGACGAGCGAATGACTGAACTGATAATGAACACAACCCCCCCGCTGTTTGGGACAGTACATTGCCTGTTTTTATCTACTGATATGTGAGTTGCCATTTCACTAGTTTTACCTCAAATTATAAATCTGTTAAAAATCTGCACCCAGAGGCGCCTCCTCTCCCTCTTTTGTTGTTACAGTGTACTGGGAACATGGTTTCTGTTCCCCCTGGATGGCTGCCGTGAGCGTGGACTTTCTTCCCTTCTAAAACCACCCCTTCCTCCCCACCCCCACCTTTATTTATCTATTTGATTTTTGGACTTCACCTATATACAATCACCTAGATTGTGGACCTGGGTTGTCATTGCTTGCATTTATTTTTATGCCTACTTAGCACTTCTATTCAATATTCAGAGATATATATTGTCTTAGTCTTTTGCGCCATTTACTTGTATTACTACAACTGGATTGTTGTGGTTGCCTACCTCTGAGTGAGCATTTACCTGTGCCTTACTTCCTCCTCTCGCCTATTACAGGAAGGTCTGAAATACTAACCTGTCCTTCAGAAACAGTGCCCTGAGCTCTGGTGGGAACCAATTGCCTAGGCATTGGTCATGTGATTTCTGCTGAAGGAGAGTTCAGGCAGAGCTGCTGTTTGGATAACTCTTCATCAGAACAGTGCCCAGAAAGTTTTCTGAAGAGGTAATTTGACCAATGCCTAGGTGTTTCGTTGTGTGACTGGATGCCATGGAAGGCCACAGAAGCAATTTTTACCTGTACTACTTTAAGGGATCACAGTTTGCAAGTGGGCAGTGGTGTATTTTTTACTGCAGGTCCACTTTAATGCTCTTGATTATATGCAGCAGATCCATTTTCAGTGGCTTGGTTTGAAGATGTAGGAAAATGATGGAGGTCTGGCATTGAGAAAGAAATATTTTCTTAGCACACACCCTGCCCGGAATGATGCTCACATAGTCCTCTCATTAATCTAATGTGAGCTTCCTCTGCTGAATCAGCAGGTTTCTGTCCCTGGGTGGTGGCTGCCCGCTGTCCGGCAGTCAGTAAATGTAGGTCACAGTGCTCTTAGCGGATGTTCCTGTGTTGCTCTCTGCATTAAATTCAGCAATGCTTCCACTCTGCAGGGCTTGCCCGTGTTTGCTTTCATAAGGACAGAGACTGGCTTAACCCTAACTCCATGCAGAGGGGTCATCACATACATCATACTGTTCACTACGGTGTGAGACCGATGTATGAAACTGTCCAAATGCTGCTAATGCTACTATACGTGACAAAAAACAGAGCTCAATGGCTACTTGTCTCTTAATGTCCCTGTCTACTAGACACAGAAACACATTCAAGAACCACCATAGCAAACAATATTGTATTCTGGTACCTATATGAATTTAATACCAGTAATGATAGTATCCACTATATGCATTCCTTCTTTTTTGTTTGACATGCCTTTTTTTTTTTTCTCTCTGTTTACATGCAAGTTAAGCTGTTCAGCAAACAGCAAACATGACAGTTACAGGGTGACAACGCTGTTGTGCATTTTCACTGCATAATGAACAGTGTTGACACCGTGTAACAGAAGGAGGGAAACCACAGATCTGCTGACAGGCTTAATCGGAAAATAAAACTTTGTTACGGGGGGGACTTTGCAAAAAAGAAAAAAACTACCATGTCATACATCATATATTATTTGATTTTTCCTATAATTAATTGTATCCAGAGAACTTTAAAGAGAAGTATGGCCAAATCTCTTTTGGCCATATTTCTCATGTGGGTCACATCAATGTAACTTACATTTATGCAGACTCTGGAGGGATCCAGACAATAATTTTGGGATCCACCTAGATGCCTTACAGGTAATTGCCTCAACCTCTCAGCACACCGATGAGAGCCTGAGCCAGCGGCTTCCTCCCCTCTCCTGCCCAGTGCTTTAATAAGCACAGGAGGAGCAGAGCAGAGACTTCACTGAGCAGTCACCACTCTCTACTTAGGGAAGACCGAATACTGAGGGATCTGCAGTCACGTGACCGCTCAGTTCTCGGGCTTAGAGCTTGAGGGGGACAGCTTGCAGCATCAGACTGCATTAGGTAGGTGTGTTTGGTTTATAATAAACCCGCACTTCTCTTTTATGTAGCCTTTTGATATGGGGGCAGACACAGAAGAGGAGGAGCCAAGATCACTGGCGGGGGGTCCCTAGAAAAGGAGGTTCGGGGCCCTTCTGTGTAACATCATTGCACAGAGCAGGTAAGTATAACTTTTTAAGTAAAAAAGCACCCGCAGCTTTAATTTGAACTGACAAATGCCTGTTCCTATGCATTATACTGACACGTTGTCTTGTTTTTCTTTCTTAGCTACACAAAGAACTCATAGACAAGAATACAGAAAGGCCATTACCTGAAACGCGGCGAACCACATCAGCCAGTCCAGGCGGTAGTGATAAGGGCTGATCACACAGGGGCTCCGTGTCAGATTTCCCGGCTTACATTTAAACTCATATTCCTCCCACACGGCATTAGGGTCACTGGGGTCCAGACTGGACGTTCCTTGAATGACCACCTCAGTCCGCTCCTTGGTGATGCTATATGGACATAAAGAAAAGGTCTGAAACTTTTACAGAATTATGAATGCAAAACCAATCCAGCAGGTTTCTTGATTGGCCAACAAACATAGTAAGCTGACTTTATAAGATGTGTAAAAGTGTACAACCAGCAGTAAACTGGGTTTTATCCCTCACTTATAGTGAACAATAAGGGAAAAGTACAGCTAACCGTAAAACTGAAAAGACTGCTATACCCAAAGCTTCTGATGACGCCCAGTGGGAGGGGCTAAACATGTCAAGCTAAGGATAATCTGTGAAGGCTGTTTGGATGCCAAGGCGGCAATTTTTGCACATTTTAAAGATTCTGATGTAAGTGTAATGATTTTAAACTTTTTAATAAACCTTGCAGTATTACACTATATGCCCTCTTCTCTTCACTTGTCCAAACTTTACTACTCCGATCGTCTTTGACCAAGTAAAGTATGTAGGATCTACAATCAAGTGGTGAAGTAGAGGAGATTCCATTCTCTGAGGCACAACCATTTTACATATCTGCTGGACAGGAGACACCATCTTGATATACACAGGCATATATTTTTAATCTTTATCTGGTGAATGGGGATCCAGGAGGGGAGCACAGGAATTCACCAAGATTACATCATCGTGTCACCAGCCCTGCACCTCACACTTGATGAACTTTATTGTTTGCACCTTATTTTGCAATTTTTTTTGAATTTTTGAAGTTTATTGAATGCACTTTTTTTGCACTATATTGGCACTTTGTTACACATGTTGTCATATGACACATATTTGATGCGAGTATATGCACATTTATGATTGAGAGAGGTAGCGCTGAGTATATTTTCTGTTGTCATTTTTTGGGGTACTCACCTCGCACTACAGCGGCAGCCCTATTACATATGTACATGTGGGTGAGTGTGTAAACGCACACGTATATGTAAACAAAAAGAAAAAGAAAAATGGTAGTTGTGCTGTGATAAAAAGGGAAAGGGAGTGGAATGTGGGAGGGGCTAAGTGTAAAGTGAATGTGATAGAGAGGTGAAAACAGCCCAAAAGGGGCCACAGATACACTAAAAAGGAGATACCAATATACAAAATGATAAATCAAAATATAGCCTGTATAGTGTATAACGAAAGTGACAGCTGTGTGGCATATAACAAATATCTAAAAAAAGTGAATATAACAATGGATAAGGTTGAACAAACTTAAGTGAAACACTCAACAAAAAAAATAGAAAAGATGTGTGCCCTTTTCTGTCTTGCCACCATGAATCGATGTAAACGGATGTCGCCTGTTTACGTCCGTTTTCGGACAAGGACAACTTTTGTCCACCTATGGTTTTTTTTGTTCAACAACTGAAGAAAAAAAAAGAACTTGAAAAATGGATGTATATTGAACTGAACTGATGTATACTGTAAATTGATGGTAAAAGTATTCAGCAGTCATGCGCTTTCATGGTGGAACTGATGGCACTCGTGTGAAAGGACCCTAAGGTTCAATTCACAAACCTAAGGTTGGCCAGGGCCCTTTCACATGGGTTTGCAATGTCAATTTTCACAGATGGATCCAGACTCAGCCACAGTCTATGGGTGGACGAATGTAAATGATCATGCGTTTACATCTGTGTCAGTTTTTTAAATGGAACAAGGCTGCCTCCTTTTTCATTTAGACGGTTCTGAATGAATGTGAACGTATAATGTCCATTTACATCAGCTCAGTTTATGTCCATTTTTAGGCAAGAAACACGTTTTGTTCTGACTTTTGTCATCTATAACTGGTTTCAGCAACAACTAAAAAATGGATGCAAAAACGGATGTAAACTGATGTAACTTAAATCCAGATTCATCAGTTTTTTTTTTTTTAGCAAAAAACATGACTGAACCAATGAAACTCGTGTGGAAGACCCCTTCGAGGTCTAACAGTGTCTGAATGAGAGAAGTCTATGGTTTCCCCTATCCACTCCAAACAGTGTGCATGGTCGAATCTCCACTACCGGCTTTTGTATTCTGACTGCTGGTGTTCCGTCTGAATCGGCGACACGCTAGATTAAGTAACGGAAGTGACGTTCCGTTATCTGCACATGCGTACACCCGCTAGCAGGTTGCCTAATCTGACGGAACACCTGCAGTCACAAGAAGACAGCGGACATCTTACTACACCCAGCTACGTCTTTAATTTAACAGTAAATTTAGCAACAAAGTGAGCGTATATACATAAATATAGTATGTTGACATCTGTGATTATTGGCCTAAAGGTTTAGCCCTGAGCAGTGCGGGGTGTACCAACATGGCCTCCGGCACCTTCCTACTGCTGGTGTCGAGCTTTTTTCAAAATTTAACATCAAAAAGCCATCACAGATGTCAATAGACTATATTCTTTTATATACGCTAACTTTATTGCTAAAATGACTCCTAAATTCAAGACATAGCTGGGTGTTCTAAGATGTCCGCTGCCGCCTTCTTCTGACTACAGTGTTCTGTCAGATTAGGCAATCTGCTAGCGGCTGTACGCATGCGCAGGTGACGAAACGTCACTTCCGCTACCAAATCTGATGGGTCGCCGATTCGGATGGAACACCTGCACCGACAACTGTCAGAATACTTTAACACTGGCTGCACCTCATAGGATGTAGTCACTGTCAGTGGCGGCTGGTGCTAAAAATTTATAGGGGGGCGCAAACAAACTGAAAAATACTGAAACCCCCCCATCAGCTACAGCCTCACTGTGCCCATCAAATGCAGCCATTGTGCCCATCAAATGCAGCCACTGTGCCCATCAAATGCAGCCATTGTGCCCATCAAGTGCAGCCACTGCGCCCATCATATGCAGCCACTGTGCCCATCATATGGAGCCACTTGTGCCCATCATATGCAGCCACTTGTGCCCATCATATGCAGCCACTTGTGCCCATCACATGCAGCCACTGTGCCCCATCATATGCAGCCATTGTGCCCATCAAAAACAGCCATTGTGCCCATCAAATGCAGCCACTTGTGCCAATCAAATGCAGCCACTTGTGCCCATCATATGTAGCCACTGTGCCCATCAAATGCAGCCACTTGTGCCAATCAAATGCAGCCACTTGTGCCCATCATATGCAGCCATTTGTGCCCACCAAATGCAGCCACTTATGCCCAGTATATTCAGCCACTTGAGCCCATGAAATGCAGCCACTTGTGCCCAGTATATGTAGCCACTTGTGCCCATTAATGCAGCCAGGCGCGTCCTCCGGCTCGGCTGTCACTTCACTAAGCCCCCTCCCACCGCAACTGGTCCGGCGGCACTTACCGCTCGCGTGGCGGGGCTCTGCTCCTCTCCAGACTACTGTGCCCGCTCAGCATCTCAGGCTTCCTCTGCCGTGTCTCCTTTTCCGCTAAAGCATTAGGCATCCAATAGGATCGCCTAATGCTTTGGCCAATTGGGAGACAGGTCTCACTGACCTGCCTGCTGATTGGCAGGGAGGAACGTTAGTGTGAATATAGCGAAAATTCATTCGCTATGCCACACAACAGGGTGGGATTGGGACGCAGTGCTCTGAGCCCCGAGCCCATCCTGTTTTGAAGCCTATTAGAGCCTCTGGCTCTAATCACGTGCTTGAAAATACACACTCCTCGCCTATCTCCGCCATAGTAATTCATGTGTCCGGAGTCCTGAAAGGGGCCAGGCACATGAATAGGGAGGGCGGTGGAGGTGTCAAGGGGGGGGTAGCGCCCGTGCGCCTACAATGCACGGGCCGCCACTGGTCACTGTTCAGCCAACAATTTTCCACCTGGCTCCTTCGTTCTTTAGATTGAAGGACATCAAATGGGAGCTCAAATACAGCTCAAATATTACCCAATTCATCATGAACAGGAGGAAATATGCTCCGCATATTGCTAACTTAACACACCTAGATGTGGATTCTTTATTTTCATAAAAGCCACAGTTATTTCCAGCTGACTCCAATGTGATTTGAAAATGACCGTGACATGGCTAAAATAAAAATCCTTATCAATATGGTAAAGCTTTGTGAATTGAGCGTTATCCATGAACAGTTTGCCATGGGGTTGATTTACTAAAGGCAAATAGACTGTGCACTTTGTAAAGTACACTTGCACTCTGCAAGAGCATTTGCTCCAGAGCTTAGTAAATGAGCGGAAGCTCCACTGACTTCTATCATCCAATCATGTGCAAGCAAAAATGCATTTTTTTTTATTTTCCTTGCACATGATTGGGTATTCTTTGTAAAGTGAAAGTTTACCTCATTTACTAAGCTCTGGAGCAACTGCAAAGTGCACAGTCTAGTTGCCTTTAGTAAATCAACCCCAAGTCAGCACAGAAGGTGAGATTATTAATATTCATGTCCCTTTCCGGTGTGCTACTGTATATTTCTCTGTGTCAGCTGGTGCTGAAGACATGAAAAGGTATTATTTTTTGTTAAAATAACTAGACAGGAAGTGTTGGAAAATATTGCTTCCCACTACACCACCTTCATTTAATAAACGTCCTATGCTGTCACCGTTTTCTGCAACTGTGAGTCATTTATCCATAAAGATCATTACAGCTTATTTTACTTTATTAAAAATAAGAATCTGCTAATAGCAGCCCTTTTAAGCTCAAGTCTGACCACAACTTTTTATTTTTAGTTTTGGGTAAAGTACGCTTAAAACCTTTTAAGCAGTTTTTATTGCTGTCTGTCCTCGCTAAGGACTTTTCTACCCATTTCCAGTCTATTTTGAGGATGTCGGTCAGAACAGGAAATGAGGGGGATATCACCTCAATGGGGACATAAATCGTTTTTTTTAAAGGGACGTGAAGAAGGGTTGGAGCCTCCATCAGGGTTTTATTACTGTGTTGGTTTGTATTATTGAGATTTCCCATCACTTCCTATCCAGGTTAATGATATTAGACAGAAAATCTTTCCAAAGGAGACACAGATAGCAGGTCAAGTACATCTAAAGGCTTCTATATGATAGACTAAATAGGTCCTAAGTCCCAGTCACTATGTTAAGGTTACCATTAATCCCCATTTCCTGGAGAAAGTCCCGGAGGCTGAGCATCATAGCATAATCTCGCAGTGTGCAGGCAGCAACTCAAAAGTCGTGCTGTGCAAGTATCAATTGAGATTACCGGCGTTGGAGTGCCTGTGTGTGCATAGAAATGAAGGTTTCCACACACACCTGGGTGGCATGAGGGGCTCTATTTTTAATTGACGTTGGCACGGCAACACTGCACAGTAGGATGCAGGGGTGCCAGCAATAGAGAGTCAAGGTCACGGATGGAAAAATAGAATTGAAAAGAAAAGAATAGAACAGAAAATAAAAGAATAGAATAGAATAGAAAAAACAAATAAAAAAGAACATAATTAAAAAACAGTAGAATAGAATAGATTAGAATAGAAAGAATATAACCATTTAGCAAAATTCAAATAGAATCAATTTGAATAGAAAAAAAAATATTTTTTTTATTTTATTCTATTCCTTTCTATTCTATTCCATTCTATTTTGTCCTTTTATTTTCTATCCTATTTTGTTCTGTTTTACTTATATTATATTCTTTTCTATGCTATTCAATTTTTTTCTATTCTATTCCTTTATTTTTTCTATTTCATTCTCTTTGGAAATTGGAAAACTTTTTTTTTTTCCAACAAATTTTATTGAAGATGATGATACATTACATGTTATGCAAGGTTTAAACAATAGAGAAGAGTTTTGGCATACAGTACTTGGTAATTATTACTACACATCACAATATAGCTTGTAAAAGTACATGGGCAAGGTTTGACTAACTTCAGTAAATGGATAGTCATTGTACTCTTGACAGTTGTAAAAGTGTATTGCTATTTGAAGATAACCAACTGGTGGGAAGAAGTATCAGAATTTTAAAGAAAGGGATAGAGTTGCTTTACAACAATCTCTATAGTGATTATATAACCATAAAAGATCTATGTTCTAATGTTAATTAAGCCGGTGAGTGGTATGGGATCTAGATAGAGCCTGTAGGAGTACAGGTATATGTAGTTTTTAGTGGGGGGACTCCTTATTCCCTCTCTTTCTCTGCCGCAGCTCTCCCATATTTCTTGTATTCGTCCGTGGTACGGAAATGTATCCAACATGCCCATATGCTATTGAATTTGGCGGGTGTGTCTTTCGTTTGGTGTATAAGTTCTTCCATTTCGGCAGTTTTTTGTATACGTTTATACCAGTCTGCTACAGTTGGTGGGTTGGGAGACCGCCATTTGCATGGAACACACATTTTAGCTGCGTTTACCATGTGCATGGCAAGGGAGCAAAAGTAGGAGCATGTTGGGATTGTGGAATGGTGGATGAGGAATTGCTCTGGGGTGTAGTCTAGTGCGTAAGTGGTTACTTGTTTGATAATTCTATGGACCTCTTTCCAGAACGGTTGTATTTTGGGGCATGTCCACCATATATGTATGAGGGATCCAATGTCTGTTTTACATCTCCAGCAGTGCTTGGGGAGGGCGGGGTTAAAGTGGTGTAGTTTAAGTGGGGTTCTGTACCACCTGGATAGTATTTTAAATGCGTTTTCCTGTACCTGGACGTTAATGGTTCCCTTGTGTATGAGCGTGTAGATATTTTCCCATTCTTTTTCTGTGAGGTTAATGGCAAGTTCTTGTTCCCATTTTTTGTTGTTCCAGAGTAAGTTTGAGTTTTGGTTCGAGAATAGCATGGTGTATGTAAGCGAGATTAAATGTTTTTGAGGTTCTTCTGTCAGGCATAGGGATTCGAAGGCGGTGGTATGTCTTGCCCATTCTGGTTGAGGTTTGGGTTTACTAAAAAAGTGCCTAAGTTGTATATACGTCCAGAATGGGAATGTATTTATGTTCATTTTGGTGGCCAGTTCTGCTTGTGTTAGAAGACGATCCTCGGTGAAGAAGTGTTCTGCTCGAATGTTTGGGTGGGGCCACCCTTCGGTTAGAAAGGAAGGGTATGTACCTGGTGTGAACTCCGGGTTATGTGCTAGTGGCGTCATTGGGCCTAGGATGGAGGAGATCTTGTGTTTGTTGCATGCGTCCCGGAAGGAGATCAGTGTTGGAGTAATGAGTAGGTGAGATTTACATTCTGGGGGAATATGTTGAGGTGTGGTCCAGGGGAGTTGAGCTAGTGGGAGGGGAGACATTAATTGTTCTTGGAAAACTTTTTGAATCGATCCGAAAACTAACTAAACGAATTCTGAAAACAAATGAAATTAATTTAACTAAACAAAATTTATGTAAATACCGAATCGAAACGAAACAAATTTTTTCGCTCTGCACATGTCTACTTACTCCTGACCCCCTGCACTTTTACTTGTTTCTGACCTCTGCGTTATTTGCTCCCGACCTCTGATCTTCGTGTGCTAGTTGTCCCTGACCTCTGCTTTGTGTGTTACTTGCCCCTGACCTCTGCTCTGTGTGTGTTACTTGCTCCTGACCTCTTCTCTCTGTGCTTTACTTACTCCTGACCTCTGCAATGCCTGCATTACTCCCTGCCAGGCCTCTGTCCTCCCTTAAGTCTGAATGCTGCAATCTGTGTGTTACATACTTATGACCTCAGCAAATTACTCCTGAACTCTGCCATCAGTGCAATACTTAGTTCTGACCTTTGTACTCTGTGCATTACTTACTCCTGACCTCTGTGTGTTACTTACTCCTGACCTTTGCACTCTGTGCATTACTTACTCCTGACCTCTGCACTCTGTGTGTTACTTATTCCTGAGACATCTGTAATCTGTGTGTTTAATATACCTGACACCTGCCCTCTGTACATTATGCACTCTTGAGCCATATCAGCATAGGCTCAGGGCCGAAATTCCGATCGTGAGTACGCCGCAATACACAAGCCTCATGAAGTAGAAAACAATATTTTAGCTTCCCTGAGTGAGTCAAATCCCCCTTTATTAGTATCTCACATGCTCCCCCTGCCAGACACTGCAGCTCACAGTGGGAGAGCTTCAGCAACTGAGGCAGTGCTGCCAATCCAGGGATTCGTGGGCAGGACTGGATGTGGCCAGCTGCTGACTGATAAACAACAGGCTTGTGAAACAGCAGTGACAGTGCTGATTGCCTTGTCCCCTGCAATGTCTTCTCAACCAACTGTAGTGCATCAGGGACAGCCTACGTGTGTGACAACATTGCTTTCAATTCAGAACAGTGCAGCAGTGTTTCCACCCCATCACAGGAAGCAGCATGAGGCAGGATCCTTCACTGGTAGGATCAACAGGTATCTGTGAGACTTTGCAGAGGTTGACTTCACTGGCAGGATCAAAGGGTATCTTTGAGACTTGGGTGGGACTCATGGAAATTTGTAGGTGCAGATGCATTTAAAATTGTACCCTTTTTGTTTTAATTATAGCTGTTAATAATTCTACTAATAATTCTTCTTTGAAACCTGACAGAGGTTCTAACCCTTCAATGTCTTATCTGAAGTGGAATTGGGCTTTAAAGAACCATCCAAATTCTAACTAAGCAGAAGGATAGATATGTAGGTAGATCTACCCACAAACACATACCTCTCAGGGACCATGGAAGCAAAACCCCTGCACCTGAGTTCCCAGCTTTGCCCACATTCTGCAGCATCATGTGGAGGTCTCATTTTCCCTTTTGGTTGAGAGTTCAGCAGATGGTCCGAAACTCCCATAACCCACCCCATTCCTCACTTGTGAGCATTCTCCAACTGCAGCTGACAGTGTAAACACAGATAAATGCCAAAGGATTGAACCTGCACTAACATTTCTTTGCTCCATTTTCCAAAAGGTTTGAAAAAAAGAAAATTAGGTCTGCAGAAACAAATCCAGTTATGCGTTGTCTTGCTCTAAAAGGCTCATCTTTTTTTAAAGATATGGAAGGAACACGTACTTCATCTATTTAACCCCAGCATTCTTAAGGGAGATAATTCATCAGCACTTAGGTGGTCCTTCACCAGATTATGAGGGGAGGTTAAGAACTTATTACAAAGCGTAAACACTGTTATAAGCCAAAATAATCAGTGGAGCATCCCACGGCCTGTTCATTGATATGGCTTCCATCATTACGTAATAACTTTAGTATGGACATGTTTTAATGGAGGCCTGAAGGTAAGGCCAGTTTAAGGCATAAATGGGCCCAACTCAATAATAAAATCACGGGGTCCACAGTTAGAAATAAAAGGGGCATTTGAATTCAAGATGTATGGTGAATCTGCTTTCCCAAAGAGTAGAACTAACCCAGTTTTATTGATACTGGTCTAATTTTCCTTTGAAGGTTTCCAGCACCAACCTTTACATTTTTATGGAGAATGTATCGTCTAGTTTGAAATTTTTAGAAGTTTTAGAAGCTTGCCTAGGCTTTAGGCTTCAATAGGATTAAAATAACAAATTATTATTATTCTAACAATATATATGACTGTGAGACAGTAGTTACCTCTCTACTTATTGAGCACTTACCTGCTGAGGAACTTACACAGGACTGGACTGCCAGCACTGGGGTCTGGTAACTGGCTGCTTAGGAGTGCAGTCTTCAACTGAGGTAGGCAGGGCAGGGATAGTGCCAAGTGTTCGCCCAGGGATCGCCTGAAGATGGGCAGAGAAGGCGATAGCTAGACAGATTGGGCTAGGGAGTTCCAGAGGAAGGCAGAGACTAGAGAAATCCTGGAGCAGTGGCAGGAGGTGACTAGGGAGCTAGAGAGCAGGAGGTCTCAGAAGAGAATTAATTGGGTGATCTTTTGAGACGAGGTTGGAGTCGTAGCATGAGGCAGAGCTGTGGATGGCTTTGTATTTTGTATTTCAAATTTTTTTTCTTTGGACGAGTGGAAGCCAGTAGAAGGCTTGGCAGAGAAGGGTGATGTTGCCACTGAAAGGTTGGCAACATGGATAATCTGGCAGCAGTATTCATGATAGACTGAAGGGGGTTAATTTGTGTAAAGGTAGGCCAACGAGGAGGGAGTTGAAAAAGTCCAGCAAGAGATAACAAGTGAATTATTCGCTTTTAGGTGTCAATTAGAAGGGGTGAATTTTGGAAATGTTATGGAGGTTAATACAGCAAGGTTTGAAATGTGATTAGATGTGGGGCTGAAAGGAGAGGTCAGAGTCTAGCACCCTGGCATGAGGGAAGGGACTGCTAGTTGTGCTAGTTGTTAGTAAATTAGTGATGCATGAGGAGACTAAAGGGGTGACCTGCGGAGTGGAGATAGATTTAGGTTTTGTCAGAAAAAATCTGGTATTGGAAGCCATGGAAGGTTAATAACTGACCCAAGGAGGAGTTGTAGACAGAGAATAGAAAGGGTCTGAGGGTAGAGCCTTGGGGGACCCCGAAGGAAAGAGGGAGAGGAGAGAAGGAGACAGAGTTGTAGGTGACACTGAAGGGTCAATGAAATAGGTAGGATGACAACCAGTAAAGAGCAGAGTCTTGGAGGGCAAGGGAGTGAAGAGGAGCAGGTGGTCAACTGTATCAAAGGAAGCGGAACGCTACGAAGGTATAAGTATTTAATGATAAAGGGTAATGCTTTCAGTAATGATTAGACTTTATATTGTGACATCTCAGGAATCCAGGAATCTATTCATGCACACTGAAAATAACTGAATGGCCCACGTTATGAGGTGAATAGTACCTTTTGGCATTCTTGTTTAAAGCCTCCCAGCTTGGTGGAGTGTTTCGGGAAAGGGTTAAGCATTGCACAACCTCCAGGGTCTGTCTAGTGCTAGATTAAGCAATGGAACACCATTTCCCCAGACCCACGGATTGTTACCCAGGTTTTAATAGATTGTGGGGGCAGGCGTGGGCTGCAGGTTTCATATATATATATATATATATATATATATGTCGACTGAGTTATGACTGTGGCTGCCAGCCCAGCGGTAACAAACACTTTGTAAATCAGGGACACCAAATTAGTAATAAAAGTGTGTTCCTACTGTGTGATTTCAGATATGTCAGCTTCCACATACTCCCAGATTCATTATGAGACGAAGGTAGTTCTTTTTTTTATAGCTTTACACAAGCTGGAATTACAAGTGCGCACTGGGCTGGCGTCTTGCTGGTCCTTTCTCGTGGCTGAAATGAGAAGCGGGGACCGGAGAGGAAAAGCTGGAGATGGAGAGTCCTGATGGCAGTGGGGAGTCGGCACTTAGCAGTCAAGCCTGACCTACTATGGTTAACCTGTTCTGGTCTAGCTACAAGACCTACTGGTAGGAGGCCAGCAATAATAACTTAGGGATGTATGCTTTTATAACTGCTATGAAACAACGCCACAATTCTGAGTGCAAATGCTCTGCTTTTAAAGAGAATGTTTAAGGCTACAGTGCCCATTTACATTCTATATACATGTCAAAAATATTTGTTTTTACATATTTTATTTTGTCAGGTCAATACGAAATATTACATAAGAATACTATGAATGCAAATACTATGTATTATTACATGTAGGTAGCAGGTGGAGCTTTAGGCCTCTTTACTTATATTTTCCATATGCCTGCTGTTTACAGAGCTCAACATCTTAAGCCAAAATGTAAGCAAATACAGTGCCTTGAAAAAGTATTCATAGCCCTTGAAATTTTCCACATTTTGTCACATTACAACCAAAAACGTACATATATTTTATTGGGATTTTATGTGATAGACCAATTAAAATTGGCACATAATTGTGAAGTGGAAGGAAAATAATAAATGGTTTTCAAAATTGTTTACAAATAAATATCTGAAAAGTATGGCATGCATTAGTATTCAGCCCCCTTTACTCCGATACCCCTAACTAAAATATAGTGGATCCAATCGCCATCAGAAGTAATCTAATTAGTAAATAAGAGTCCACCTGTGTGTAATTTAATCTCAGTATAAAAAAATACAGCTGTTCTGTGAAGCCCTCAGAGGTTTGTTAGTGAACAAACAGAATCATGAAGGCCAAGGAACACACCAGATAGGTTAGGGATAAAGTTGTGGATAAATTTAAAGCAGGATTAGGCTATAAAAAAATATCCCAAGCTTTGAACATGTCACAGGGCATTGTTCAATCCATCATCCGAAAATGGAAAGAGTATGGCACAACTGCAAACCTACCAAGACATGGCCGTCCACGTAAACTGACAGGCTGGGCAAGGAGAGTATTAATCAGAGAAGCAGCCAAGAGGCCCATGGTAACTCTGGAGGAGCTGCAGAGATCCACAGCTCAGGTGGGAGAATCTGTCCACAGGACAACTATTAGTCGTGCACTCCACAAATCTGGCCTTTATGGAAAAGTGGCAAGAAGAAAGCCATTGTTGAAAGTAAGCCATAAGAAGTCCCATTTGCAGTTTGCGAGAAGCCATGGGGGGGACACAGCAAACATGTGGAAGAAGGCGCTCTGGTCAGATGAGACCAAAACTGAACTTTTTGGCCTAAAAGCAAAATGCTATGTGTGGCAGAAAACTAACACTGCACCTCACCCTGAACACACCATCCCCACCGTGAAACATGGTGGTGGCAGCATCATGTTGTGGGGATGCTTTTCTTGAGCAGAGACAGGGAAGCTGGTCAGAGTTAAAGGGAAGATGGATGGAGCCAAATACAGGGCAATCTCAGAAGAAAACCTGTTAGAGTCTGCAAAAGACTTGAAACTGGGGTGGAGGTTCACCTTCCAGCAGGACAACGACCCTAAACATACAGCTAGAGATAATGGCTTGGAATGGTTTAAATCAAAGCATATTCATATGTTAGAATGGCCCAGTCAAAGTCCAGACCTAAATCCAATCTGTGGCAAGACTTGACAATTGCTGTTCACAGACATTCTGCATCCAATCTGACAAAGCTTGAGCTATTTTGCAAAGAAGAATGGGCAAAAATGTCACTCTCTAGATGTGCAAAGCTGGTAGAGACATCCCCAAAAAGACTTGCAGCTGTAATTGCAGTGAAAGGTGGTTCTTCAAAGTATTGACTCAGGGGGGCTGAATACAAATGTACCCCCCACTTTTCACATATTTATTTGTAAAAACTTTAAAAACCATTTATCATTTTCCCTCCACTTCACAATTATGTGCCACTTTGGGTTGGTCTAACACATAAAATTCCAATAAAATACATTTACGTTTTTGTTTGTAACATGACAAAATGTGGAAAATTTCAAGGGCTATGAATACATTTTCACTGTAGGTCAGAGCAAAGATATGCAGAGAAAGGCTCTTCTAAGTGCAGTATGTCAGCAATTCAATTAAAAGGCAATGGTTAAAAACACTTACAGGATTACAGAGTAAACAGGCTCATCAATGTATGAAGTCCTGAGATGGTCTTCCCTGTCACTGTGCCTGCGCCGCACTTCCCCCTGAGGAAGTGCAGCAGCCATCTTGCTCCTCCAGACCCTCGGTTCCTGCAGCTGCTGGTCGGCACAGTGACAGGGAAGATATACATACGTTGATGAGCCTATTTACTGTGTAATCCTGTAAGTTGTTTTTTAACTGGTGCCTTTTAATAAAATTGCTGCCATACTGCACTTAGAAGCAACTTTCTCTGCATATCTTTGTCTATCCAGAGCCAGCTTCTCTCCTGTAAGTGCTGCTCGAGTGCCTGTCAGCTTGCTATCCTGCTATCTTGAATGATCCTAAGGGTCGGTTCACACATGGGCAACACGACTTTAGCGCGACTTTGTACCGCGACTTCAACGCGGCTTCAGCGCGACTTTAGCGCGACTTTAGCGCGACTTCAGCGCGACTTCGGCAAATTACGAGGCGACTTGAAGTCGCCTCCATGACAGGCGACTTTGCCTGTGGCCAATCACCTCTCTGGGAGGGAGGGGGGGAGGGAGGGGTTTTCTCTGCAAAGTCGCTTGACTTTACAGAGAGATCCGACTTGCAGGCGACTTACATTGAGTTGAATGGGTACAAGTCGCCTACAAGTCGGATAGAAGTAGTACAGGAACCTTTTCTGAAGTCGGAGCGACTTCAGTAGTGTCAATTAAGACGCTCCCATTGCCTACCATGTTAATCTAAATACAAAGCGACTTGGGGCGACTTGGGGCGACTTGAGGGTGTACAAGTCGGATCCCAAGTCGCCCCAGTGTGAACCGACCCTAAATGTATATAGCACCTGGAGGACCCTTCTAGCAGAAGCGCTCCTAATTACCATTCTCCAAATAGGTCAGAGCAGTGACTCCTAAACCTTACTTTAGAGGGCTCCATACTAAGTTTCAACCACAGACAGGGTGACTGAAAGGAAAACGCTTCTGCTTCACCCAGTTTAGAAACTCCATAATCCTGCTATTAGTGCTGTCTATCACTTTGAAAATGCAGGGGTAGTAGGGGTTCTAGAGCCTAAGTGACCACAATATGTAGCTTAGGAGAAGTATCCAATTAAGAAGAAGTTAACAAAATGGAAAACTTTGGATGCAAAAAGTTCTCCTATGTAGAACCAGTAGTGCTGGGGTAGCAAAGTCATACCCTGTGGATGAGTGTGTCATGGTTATGCAGTAATGTGTGTCTGTCAGCTCACCTTTCCTTCTGTGTTCACCTTTAGAGGCCAGCCACCCTCACCTGACTGTTTAAATAATCTTCCGTCAGCAAAGCTCCACCATGGTGTCTAATTAGAAACACTATATTAACCTGGGCATTGCAAGCCAACCTAGCTGATCAACCATTGTGTGTTAGCTCTAGTGTGTACTTGCTGTGTTTCCTACATCTGATTCCAGCTACCGACCTTGGCCTGTTCTCGACTATCCCTGTCTGCTTGTGACCCTGACCTTTGGCGTGTTATGTTTATCCTTGTCTGCTAGTCGCCCCGACATTTGGCTTATCCCTTACTTTCCTTGTTGTCCCAGCCTGCTGCCTCCTACCTCTTCTCCTGTAGTCTACCGTGAGTGTAGACTACAGGAGAAGCGCAGCGCAGTCCATCCTCACCACTAGAGCCTCTGGTGAACACCTGCTGGCTCTTAGACTCCGCGCCCTGGGGAATTTATGCTCTAGCTCCCAGTGGGATTTGTCTGTGTTAGTGTTCCAGTAGACTTGCTTCCTGAACCTCCCAGGGTTCAATCCGCAGCAGTCAGTCCTAGGGTCCACTACCTTAGCGGTGCACCCCTGACTTCCACGGAGTGCATCTGTGACCTGATAGAGTGTCCAGGCCAGGGCTGCTGTATCAGCTCCTGCTGCTGAGACAGTGTCCCAAGTGTGACTAAAGGAGTCTGAGAGCAGAACAACAGAGCCTAAATGTGGTAGAAACAGACAGGAACACATTCCAGCTGCAAGTGGAATCTCAGCAACAGTGATAAATTGTCACCTTAGCTAGGATGCAGAGCATTGTCTCTTGCCAAATAAGCTGCTACAAACAAAAATGCATTATATCTAAATAAATAAATAAATACCTTGGTAACAAGGTGCAATTTTACCGTGATTTTGCCGCAATTTTGTACAGGTCAAAAGGTCACCAATGTAAAAAGCAGAAATCTGCCTAAAAAAAAAGTTCCAGAACTTGTTTGAGCTTCTGGCTTCAGGCGTTTTGAAGTGGAGATGTGAACCATCTCCATAGAGAATAATTGATTTTTTTTCCCCTCCAGCGTTTTGTAGCTTCAGGCTTCAAGCTACAAAACGCTCAGGTGTGAATGGGGCCTAAATTGAAACTAGGAATGTGGACTGACTCAAGCTCTCTGTTTAAAGTTGATTCTTAGACCCTTTTCACACTGGAGCGTTTTGCAGGCGCTATAGCGTTAAAAATAGCACCTGCAAACCGCCCTAAAACAGCTGCTCCATTCACTCCAGTATGAAAGCCCAAGGGCTTTCACACTGGAGCGGTGCGCTGGCAGGGCGTCAGAAAAAGTCCTGCCAGCAGCTTATTTGGAGCGGGGAAGGAGCAGTGAATTCACCGCTCCTCCACCGCTGCTCCCCATTGAAATCAATGGGGCAGCGCTGGGATACTGGCTGTGTTTTGCGGTCGGATTTAACCCCTTTTCGGCCGCTAGTGGGGGGTTAAAACCGCCCCGCGAGTGGCCGAAAAGTGCTGCTAAAACGACTGTAAAGCGCTGCTAAAAATAGGCCTGCTTTACCACTGACGCCGGTGGCGGCACAGTGTGAAAGGGTCTTTAATGTATATATATTTAATGCAGGCTCTATACTGTACATATATTTATACTAAGGCTGGTTTCACACTGGGGTGGTGCGTGCGTCGGCAGTAAAACGCTGTTATTTTTAACCCCTTTTCGATAGCGGGCGAAAAGGGGTTAAAACCGACCGCCAAGCGCCGCTGCAGCAGCGCTATGCTGGCGGTATTTGCTGCGCTGCCCCATTGATTTCAATGGGCAGAAGCGTTGAAGGAGCGGTGTATACACCGCTCCTTCACCGCTCCAAAGATGCTGCTAGCAGGACTTTTTTCAGGGTCCTGCCAACGCACCGCTCCAGTGTGAAAGCCCTCGGGGCTTTCACACTGGAGACACGGCAGCGGCTGTTTCAGGTCAGTTTGCAGGCACTATTTTTAGCGCAATAGCTCCTGCAAAACGACCCAGTGTAAAAGGGATCTAAATTAATTGAGTGGCTCAGTCTGTTTCAATTAGAGAGAGAGGGGAAAACAAATGATGGGCTTTGTTTAGAACAACCAAAGTGCTCTGTGTATCCTATGTCATGGGTGCACACTCTATTAAATGTTTATTTGTAAAACAAAGAAAAAAACAGATATAAAACAGTTGAAAAGCATATGAATTAAAATAAAATGAATAAAATTGAACCCTTTTTAGGCCCTATTCACACGAGCGTAATGCAGGCCATACATGGGTCGAATTTCGAAAGAATTTATCTAAGAATTTTTGTTCGAATTTTGCACCATTAGTGGGCTGCAGCAACAGCCGATTTTCAAGTGGCCATAGAAATTGAGTAAACGGGCATGTTGGAAATTTTTTGAAAAATGAACAATCTTCTAATCAATGATGGTAGAATCGTGCGAATGTAATCGAAAAAAGAAATGCGCATGAGTGCCAGAAAAGAAGATTCCCGGAAAGAAAAGAAGATTCCCAGCCACGAAAATTCTTTTCTGTAGCAACATGAGGTGAAATTGAAGGCTTGGTTGGTCGAATTTTGAATTCAATGGTGGCATCATCAGATCACAAAATTTCTGATTTTCAAAAGAAAATTCTTTCAAAATTTGACCCATGTATGGCCAGCCTAATGGTGGCTATATACTAGATATAAAATCATTCAAAAATTCGTCATTTCAACAGTTTGTTCGTTTATCGTCTAGTTAATGGGCACAGATCAAAAATCGGTTGTGACGTTTTTCCTTTTCTAAGGAAAAGTTTGGAAAACTTCGGCTGAACGGACGATAAATTAAAAGGTTAATGTGTTTCTCGCCCGAACAGTTTGCACTGGGCTTATGTGACAAAGCAAACAAAAAATTGATTCGTTTATGTCAGTTGAACGATTTATCGATCACATTTCGGTCATTACATGATGGCAAAATCGTTTGCTCTCATGACCATGTGTTTGTTTTTCGAAAACTCGTTTGAACGATTTTTCGACAGGTGTATGGCTAGCATAAGGGTTGCACACTGCCCAGATCAGCATATTTCTGTGGTGAGTATGGTCTGGTGTTTGCAATCAGCTGCAGCCCCTCAGTCTGTAAAAAAAAAAAAAATCAATGACAGGCTCCACAGCTGTTTTGCACATAGAGCGATCACCTACAGTTAGCGACAGATGAGTGGCTATAGATGCAAATGGTTCACACACAGGGACGCTCATTTGTCCCAGTTACAAGCAAACAGTCGCTGAACGCAAACACCTAGCTTCTGACATACTCTGATCTGGGCGGTGTATCTTAGTAATGGTAACCATGCCTGACACAGCAGAAGACCTGGGTCTTTTAGGCCCCTTTCACACGATCGGACCGTTCAGGTCCGCCTGTCAGTTTTGACGGCAGACCTGAACGGGCGATCCATGTTAGCCTATGGAGCGTCGGATGTCAGCGGAGACATGTCCGCTGACATCCGACCCCGTCCGATCCGCTAAAAGCAGACGGATGGCTCTATGTCCAGATCCGTCGCTGGCGGATCGGATGAGATCTGACGAAAACGGACACGCTGTTCGTTTTCGTCCGATCCCTCCATAGGCGGCAGCGGCGCCTGACAAGCCCCTCCCCGCTCAGTGAGCAGAGAGGGACCTGTCATCCGCCGGCTCAGCGGAGATCAACGGACAGATCTCCCGCTGAGCCGGCGGACCGAGGCGGGCTCCGTAGAAACGGAGTCCGCCTCATGTGAAAGGGGCCTAAAGCTGCACCCCACTATAAAAACAATTAATGTATCATATTTATCTGCGTATAACACGCACATTCATTTTATGAGGGAAGTTTCAGGAAAAAAACTTTAAATTTTAAATAAGGAACTTTGAAGCAAAATAAGGGTCAGTGCCCATCTGCAGCCTCACCATTGCCATCAATGCGGCCTGATCAATGCCCATCTGCAGCCTCACAAGTGCCATCAATGCAGCCTCATCAGTCCACTTCAATGCAGCCTCACCATTGCCATCAACGCAGAAGCCTCACCATTGCCATTAATGCAGCAGCCTCATTATTGCCATCAATGCAGCAGCCTCACTATTGCCATCAGTGCAGCAGGCTCACCATTGCCATCAGTGCAGCCTGATCGATGTCCATCTGTAGCCTAGAGGGGACAGGGAGGGGGGCGGGACGAGCGACGACAGATTACATACAGTGAGAATCTCCTATGATAGGCAGAACAGTGGTCCAACGGCGGCCCAGAAGATGGGACTTTCTATTAAAGAGGCCGCCATGTAAACAGGAGATTCTCACTGTTGTAATCTGACGGCACTCGTCCCGCCCCCTCCCTGTCCCCTCCGAGGCAGCTAAAATTGAAGTATTGGCGTATAACACGCACACGCTATTTGCACCTGATTTTCATGGTGAAAAAGTGAGTGTTATACACCAATAAATACAGTAGTTAAATATTTATTAAAAAAAAAAAAGAAAGCAGTATTTTTAAATTCAGCTAGTGTGCGTACCAGAAATGTAATTGCTTTCAGTCTCGGTAATTCCCCTGCACAGCAGCACTTGAACTGGGAGAGGGAGAGGCAGGGCTGAGATCCAGTCTGGTATCCTGAATGTGCATGTAGTGACAAGGAAAGCATTCTGACAATAGAGAGAGCAGAGAGATGACTCCATCAGCCTTCTGCTGCTCCTTTAATGTCAGATAACATGCTGCATCACTAGGCTGGCTGAGCTATGTGGCAGAACCGTTTAAATACAATCCTTTTAACAGGCAAAACAGCCCTCTTATAAGTATTTCAACTTTGTTTTGAGCTCTTTTTCTGGAGTTCAACTTTAAGAAATACAGATCAGCACTAGAAATGTACCATATACTGTATATGTATACATACATCTATTTTCTGGGTGGTATATTGCTTTGAATAGGAGGCAGCAGCTGCAGACAATCATAGATAGATTTTTAAACACTGTCTTTAGTGAAGGTAGAGATGATTTTATGGTGATAGATTTTGCCAGAAGCTGTTACTGCTGGCATTAAGCTCAGTTGGAAGAGATGCGTCCCTCTTGGGCCGCATACATATTTGGCCGGCACCGTCCCAAGAATAAAAAAAAAATCCCTTAACATGTGTTTACCTTTAGCGGCAGCCAGGAACATGAAATCCAGAATCACGAGAGAGAAAATAGAGACGGAAAAGGAAAATATAGGAGCATGTCTGCATTTTCCATCGCTGCACAAAATAACTGGGCGCCTCGGTTTTCGGTGGCCAAACTCCTTGAAATACATTGAAGTGTATGTAAAGATTTGAATGTGAATTATCAATAAAAGGGCCAGTATATAACATTTGTTTTACTCATTTATGCAGTGGTTATGGTGCTTTACAGGGAACGCTACCATATACATTAGACCTGGCCCCCACCCCAAAGCAGCAAACAGTTTAATGCCCCCTATTACAGGGAGCCTAGGTGGAAGCTTGTTTACCATCAGTATGGTCTTGGAATGTGCAAGTAAACCAGAACACCTGGAAGAAGCCCAATGTTGCAAGGCAAGAGTACTACCTGCTTATGCTTCCCAAATGTATTTATAGAAAAAGCTATTTTTTTCCATGAGTTGTAGAAGCTTCAGGAGTCTACTAGAACTAGAAGTGAGAAAATGTCTAAACAGGTCATTTTCGTGATACCTGTTCAAAGATAGAGGGCTTCATTGGCCAATAGTGCAGAACAGGAGGTAATAACAGATTCTTTACCAGGCATGTATGTACCTCAACCAGGTATGTGGTAGTAGTAGTGGCATTTTTGACACCTTAGTTTTAGGTTGGGTTCACTTTAAAGCAGTGGTCATCAACCCTGTCCTCAGGGCCCACTAACAGGCCAGGTTGTATGTATTAACTTGGGGAGATGCAGACAAGAATACTGCAATCACTGAGCAGCAAATGATATCACCTGTGATGTATTTCAATTATCTTGCAAACCTGGCCTGTTAGTGGGCCCTGAGGACAGGGTTGATGACCACTGCTTTAAAGCCGAAATATACCTTCAGCTTTAATATCCTGGTCAAAATCATGGTGGATTAAAGTCATTGTAAAGTCTTAAATGTTTTTTTTTTTAATAACAAAGAGGTTTATACCGGCAAACAAACCTCCCCCTCACTCGCACCAAGATGGGAGACAGACAGGAAGGCAGCCTTACCTAAGGACTACGATCCGGGGTAGGGCTGCTGCTCCAGCTTGCCGAGGGAAGAGCTGGGGCTTCTCCTCCTGGCAACAGGAAGTGAGTCCTATTACTCCCTGGTCAATCGGTCTCAGGACCCGCTTACTGATTGGCTGGGAGGAGAATCAGGAAGACAATAGCGAATATTAATTTGCTATTGTCACACAACTGTTTGGGCTCAGGGCACAGTGCTCTGCTCCCTGAGCCCATCCTTTTTTGAAGCCAATTAGAGCTCAGGTTCTAATCATGTGCTTAAAAAAAACCCCATTGGAATCAATGCGTCCGGCGGACTGCATGGAGATTAGGGGCAGGGTGCATGGATTAGGAAATGGCAGCGTCCCTGCGCCCCTTATGGATGGGCCACCACTGGTTAATACTTACCTGTTCTGTGCAGTGGATACTCCTCTTCTCAGGTCCCCCACCGGTGCACCTGACTCCTTCTCTGCTTGGTGTATCACCATAGGAAGCCACAAAGACAGTAAGGCTCGGCAAGGCACAGTCCTGCCCCCCACATCACAGGATTTGACTGATAGCAGCAGAAACCAATGGCTCCCATTGCTCCCAGCAAAACTGAGATCAGGGAAACTCGCTCGCTGCTGGTACCATGTGACTGCTGTGACCAATCACAGCAGGTAACATGACAGTTGTAAACAATGGATGGCTTTCTTTCATGCCTTCCATTGTGTACAATTGTGTTGCTAGCTGTGATTAATTAGTGTGATCACATGGTAGACAGGGCCAATCACAGCCCATTCGTACCAAGTGATTAGCTCTGGCCAATCACAGCTAATCAAAACAAAACAAACGGAATGAATCAGTTTCATTCAGTAAAATGCTTGCTTATAGCAATTAAATACACTGCTATAAGCAACCATAATGTGTAAAAAAAAAAAATCCTGGTCACTTCCCCAGAGTAGTACAATGTTACTGTGGTAACATTATATTGCTCTGGTCACAGTGTAAAAAATAAAATTGCAATAAAAAAAACAAAAGTAATACGAAAAAAAAAAAATTTAAACAAATAAACAATTTTTTATTTTTTCGTGTTGTCACCAGTCAGGGTCCCTGATCACCGCCACACCAGTTTTATGATGACGCTGAACTGCACTGATGACAGTATGTAAAAAAAAAAAAAATTTTTACTTTTTTTTTTTAATCTCTTCATTTTCCAATAAATTATGAAAAAAAATTACAACTTCAAAAAACTCACCATGCCTCTTACTAAATACCTTGAACTTTATACTTTCTAAAAAAGGGTACTGTCCTGGCGGTTTTGGGCCTCAAGAAACGAGATAGGCCGTCAGTACATCAGGATTTATAGATTTGTAGATATATATCATAGTTTGTGGACTCTAAAACTTTCTTACAGACTAAATAATATACAGTGATCTGGGATTTAGTTTGAAGAACAATTATTTAATTGCAAAAATTTATAACAGAAACGAAAAAATCTAGTGGTGATTAACCACTTGCCGACCGCTGCACGCCGATATAAGTCGGCACAATGGCAGCGGTGGGCAAATGGCCGTACCTGTACATCCCCTTTAATTGGCGGGGCTAGCGGGCACGCACCTAAACTGCACCTTGAGATTTCTCACTTTGAATATATGAACTGATTCTGATTTTGATTTATTCACATTTAATCTTATCATTTTTGTTTTTTTTATATCTCACTTTGCACTTTCACTATGCATTTGAACACTTATTAAAGTGGATGTAAACCCTCTCCTATACCCAGTAAAGTGAACAGCATCAGATGATACACAGAGATGAAACACATCTCCCTACATAAGTTTTACATGTATATCTTTCTGTCTATCTGTCTTTCCCTTTCTATATTCTTCAGATCATGTTAGAATTGTTACTTCCTCATTCAGCACTGGGAGTGTAGTCTTGGCTTACACTGGGAGACAGCTGATTGGAGGAAAGGCACCCCCCCCCCCTCCACATAGGCAGAGACCTGCAGAGCTATGCTGTGACAAGACAAGCTCTCTGCTAAACTATTTATAGCAACCTCCCCCTACACAAACTTCAGGCTGCTTTTATCTCCCGTCTTGTAGAACCTGCCAGAAGTTATCATGCTGATAACAGAAAAACAAAAGAGCAGAAACACAGGGAACTCAGTGCTTTGGAGAGAGATAAAAAAAACCACTACATATATATGTGCCCAGCTTAAATTTCATGAATCGTGTTTACATCCACTTTAAGTATTTTTAATATTGCATATATGAATATTGGTAATTTATAAACATTTGTCACTTTTTATTGTATTTTTGCACATTACTTGAGATATTATATAATTTGAGATATTGTATTTCACTTTGATAAATATTCACTTGTTGGAGTGAGTGATATTTAACCACTTGCCGACCGATGCACGGCGATATATATGTCGGCACAATGGCAGCAGTGGGCAAATGGGCATACCTGTACGTCCCCTTTAATTGGCGGGGCTAGCAGGCGCGTGCCCGCCGTGTACATCGTGACCGTGCCCGCGGGACCGGCGGACTCGATGTGCGCCGGTCTCTCAGCGATCGTGTCACGGAGCCGCAGAACATTGAAGTGCCTATGTAAACAAGGCATTTCCCCGTTCTGCCTTGTGTCATGACAGAGATCACTGCTCCCTGTCTCTGGGAGCAGTGATCGCTGTCATGTGAGTTGAAGCCCATCCCCCCTACAGTTAGAATCACTCCCTAGGACACACTTAACCCCTTGATCGCCCCCTAGTGGTTAACACCTTCCTTGCCAGTGTCATTTACACAGGTGGTCCTGGTGGTATCCCTGGTGGTCCTGGCTAGGCATCCATGCAGGGGGGAGGGCTGTGCTGATAATCAGTGCAAACCCCCCCCCGTCAGGAGAGCAGCCGATTGGCTCTCCTCTACTCGCGTCTGTCAGACACGAGTGAGGAAAAGCCGATACACGGCTTTTCCTGTTTACACTGTGATCAGCCGTGATTCAACACAGTTGATCACGTGGTAGAAAGCCTCCGTCAGAGACTCTCTACCGAGATCGGTGTTGCGGTGTGTCAGGCTGTTATCCTGAATGACCTAATATGGCGTCCAGTCAGGATAACGGAACCACTGCCCGGCCGTCATTCTGCTATAGGCCGGGCGGGAAGTGGTTAAGGAGCAGGCTTCCTATGGTCACGGACCATTCTTTAACTCTCAAAAAAGAAGGGGGAAGCTGCTCGCCATATAAAAACCTTCAATCCTGTTTATTTAGGTGTCCTTTTATGAAAGTGCGGTAAAATACCGCTTTTCTGTTCTCAGGCATTCTCAGAGGAGATCGCTCTCCTCTGAGTGCCTGTTTATGAAAGTGTGTAGATCGCTTCTCATGTTGAGTTGAGGAGCGATCTACAAACGCCGGGAACTCCTGAGAATGGCTCCTCTCACTGTAATCTCGTGTGATATAGCGGGATTACAGTATGAGGAACCATAAAATACAAAAGTTTAACACAAATCAGCACACATTATTCCCCAACATATTAATAAAATAATAAAGATAAATTCCCCCTACACAATATACATTAACCTAATTATAAAAAAAACATTGTTTTTATCAATATTTAAAGATCATACATGTCCCTATTTAAATGTGAATGGTGTATAGTAAATTAATGTAATGCACATATGTAATGCAGCTATACACCATTCATATAAATGCAAAATACATTTATAATCATTAAAAAAATAATTTTAATAAAGTATACAAGTATAAATATTTATTAATAAATTAAAATAAAATATATTTCATTATAGATAAACATAAAAATTGATAAACTGGTGCGATGCGAGAACACTGCGAATCCACTGCGGGTTCCCGCATCGCACCGACTCGCATGTCAGTTCACACTGCCATATGCGAATCGCTGGGGAGTGTCAATACATTGTTAAGGACACCCCCAGATCAGCTTGCATATCGCACTGCGAACTGACAGTTCGGACATGAATCGGATCGCATATGTGTGAACACACATGCGATCCGATTCTGGTCCGAACAGAAAAAAAGGGTCCTGTGCGTGTTTGCACCGAATGCGGTGCAATATCAGCCATACTATCTGTACAGCTGATATCGCACCGCACAGACATCGCATGTAATGTGAATGGCAGTGTGCTGCAAATAACATGCGATGCCTGTGCGATGTCCGGCATCGCACAAGTGTGAACTGGGCCTAAAAGTTAACACCCCCAAATCAGTTCGCATATCGCAGTGCGATCTGCAAACTCGGACAGTAATCGAATCGCATGGGTGTGAACACCCATGCAATCCGATTCTGCTGTGGACCAAAAAAAGGGTCCTGTAAGAGTTTGGTCCGAGGGCAATGCAAATTTAGCAATACTATCTGTATGGCTGAAATCGCATCGCACAGAGATCGGATGTGATTTTGCACTGCGGTGCAAATCACATCCGATCTCGGACACCGCAGCAGTGGGAACTGGCCCTAAATCATATTGCATTTGCACCAAAATGGTACAGGACCCTTTATTTGGTCCGCACTGGAATCGGATCGCATGGGTGTGAACACCCATGCGATCCGATTCCTGCACCATTACATAGTTCGCACTGCGATCTGTGAAATGATCTGGGGGTGTCATTAACTTTACATTGACACCCGCAGTGGTGCGCAGATGTCAATGTAGGTGCGATGTGAAAACCCGCACAGGAATCACGCTGGTTCACGCATCGCACAAGTGTGAACCCAGCCAGAGACGTGAACATCTAAAAAAAAATATATATTTATCTATATATAGATACATATATATATATATATATATATGTATCTATATATATGTATATATATAGATGTATATTTATATATATATATATATATATATATATATATATATATATATATATATATATATGTATGTATGTATGTATATATATATATATATACACACATATATATATATATATGTATATATATATATATATATATATATATATATACATATATATATATATATATACACATATATATATATATATACATATATATATATATATATATATACATATATATATATATATACACTATAAATTCCTATCCTGCTGGTTTTGGGGTGTGTAATGGTGGGGAAGGTGTGCTCTGACTGTTTGGTGAAAGAAAGAAGTCAAAAGACTTCTTTCTTTCTCCAGAATATCAGCCAGTTTCAGGCTTCTCACTCAGATTCTCCACTTCTGAAATGGTGAATCAGAAAGTGAGAATTCTGTCACAGATCGCCAGTGAGGTGTGGAGATCGCACCTTCATAAACTGGCCGTTTCTGTGAATTCTCACTGTGCTGAGATAATCAGCGGAGAACATGTTCTCCGCTGATTATCTCAGTTTCATAAACTGGTAAAGCGCTGAGATCAGCGGTGAGACTCGGGATCGCCGCTGATCTCAGTTTCATAAAAGGACACCTATGGCTCTCTAAAAAACTGATATTTCCTCCTGGTTTTTATATGATGAGTGGCTTCCCTCCTTTCTATTTGAAAGTTGGAGTTTGGAGCTGAAAGCTTTTATGTTAGGTGCACTACCCATAAGATGCTCTTTTCAAATTATTGACAGATTGACTGATCATTGCCAGCACTGACCTCTATCTCATTGCTTAAGCACCCATTAAGGTACTTTGCTCTGGTTGTTTGACTCCCTCGTAACAGAGCCTTGAATTGACCTATACTACAATCTTACACCTTGTACTTTGCCTTTGTTTGTCTCACCTGGTGGTTGCAACCAGTAAGCATGTGGTTTGGAGGTGCCTTTTCCATAAGCTCCAACTACACCATCAGTAGCTCCAGAGAATACCTTTTACCCATGTGTTAACATTCTTGGTGGGACACTTTTACCATCCTACAGGTACTCTGTTACTCTCTTACTCTGTTTGCATGGGTCCAGTGTACAGCTGAGGGATCCTACATCCTTACATCCCTGAATTCAGGACTAAGCCATGCCAACTGTCTTAGCCCAATCCAATAAAAGAGCCCGTATTGCTTACTGTAGCAAGTTCACTTTACCAATCCAGCCTTCTGAGAATACTGAACATAAAATGGAACTTTAGTCAAAAAATTATGTCCTGCTAGATCACTTCAGGCTGGCACTTTTTGCAGGTATAGTTATGTAAAACATAAAAAATAAGTGACTATATAGTGCTGTTTAAAACCCAGTAATACATTGTCTCATCCTGCTCTGCACATACTCAGATGCTCTCTATTTTTTGGCACTGTGCCAAATTTGTAGAGGCCGATCTGCTGACAACCTAAAGATTTACTGCTGTTCAAGGGCTCTGGGCTTCAACAAAATGGTGGCCTCCAGTAAGAAGAAACAGGAGCAATGCTGGAGGCAATTTAGAGCACACAGTAATTTTGGTAGCATACTTATTAATGTGGAATGTATTTTCCTTGTCAAAGAACAAGTTGTTATGGGTAAAGTTCTGCTTTATATAATTCAAGGCATTGTCAGAACCAGAATCATTAAACTGCAATATAATGTGTGATTTGACTATTTTCATCTCACCTACGTCAAACTTTACACTTGTGCAGTGCATAAAGTACTGAAGAAACCAATAACAAAAAGTAGCATTGAAAAATCTTTGCCACACCTGGGTTAATAGCTTAAAGAGGTCCGGGGCTCTTCCCTGTGCCCTCTAACATAGTGGAGAAAGGAGGAACGAAGGACAACTGGGTCTCTTAAACTTCCTCACTTAATTCCTAAAGCCTGAAACAAACAGCTGAACTTGCTTGGGGTATCTGAAATTAGGGAAAGAGCCTGAAGCGACAACACAAAAATATTTTCCAGTGCAGCTCTGTAAAAGTGTTTCTCTCCTTTGCTATTAGGTCTGGGGAATGTCACCTTTCTTGGCCTGGAATACCCAGAATTCCACTGGTAATGCCAACCATCTTCAACATCGCCACAGAACACACCGTTCCACTCTCAACACAAACAAGTACAACCAAAACTTAAAACAAAAACAGACTTTAAGCGTATCTAAAAGAGATAGAGACTTACAATAACATAATATAAACACCGATCAGCTATAACATGGCTGATGACAGGTAAAGTGAATAACAATGGTTATCTCATTACAAGGGTATCTGAAAATGAGTGGGATATATTAGGCAGCAAGTGGACATGTTGTCCCTGAAGTCAATGTGTAGAAAGCAGAAACAATTGGCAAGCATAAGGATTTGAGCAACTTTGACAAGGGCCAAATTGTAGTGGCTAGACGACTGGGTTCATAGCAAGTCCAAAACTGTAGCTCTTGTGGAATGTTCCCGGTCTGCAGTGGTCAGGACCAACCAAAAGTGGTCAAAGGAAGGAGAACCGGCAAACCGGTGACAGGGTCATGAGCAGCTAAGGCTCAGTGCACAGTGCATTGCAATTTGTTGTACATGAGGTTGCCTAGCGACAGACTGGTCAGGGTGTCCATGTCCCAATATTAGCACTTCAGAGGTTCTAGGTGGACATATCACAGATAGTTCACAGAAGCACAATTGTTTAAAAAATGCACACAAATAAAAACTTTAAGTGTTCCCGTGTTTTTTTTTTTTTTTTAATCATCCTTTCAGTACTCTGCATGATTTTTTAGTGTAGAGGTTACCTAGAGTTGTGCTTCAATATTGGTTTCTCTCTTTGAGATTTAAGCTATATAGTACCTGCCGAAGGCTCCATATGTGTTGACAATCCGTAGAGGGTTGAATGACGTGTTCATAAGTTGTCTGGAGCTCATCAGGTTCACAACAACAGGGATACTGAGGTAGGCAATGAGGACTCCCAGAGACACATGTAGAATCTGGCGGATGTATGAACCTAAGTGAAAATGGGTTGGTTAGCTGAGCTTTCCAAAAATGTAACTTACAATTTTCAAAAGTATTATGCCAAACTCAATGGCTGTTCTGGTTGAGGAGCCTAAAACCAGAACTTTATTTCCGTATAGTCAACGCTGGCCGGTGTAAGCTAGGACGGCAGGTCTTCCAGGAGTGGCACAAATCTTCCTACACATCATGATGCAGTAACACAATCCTGTGTATAATAAAAGGTTCTAGGCTGCCGCCCTGCCTGCCAAAGCAATATGTCCATGTCCTCATTGTTACATAATTAGTCAGGCTGAAGAAAGACACGTCTATTGAGTTCAGCTAAAGAACACAAATAAAATAACCTGCATCCTCAAAAAAACCATAAACCTCTATTTGATCCAGAGGAAAGTGAGATACCCCTTATTAAACATGATCCTATTTTCTTTATCTCTCCTGATCCTCTAATGCCGCGTACACACGGTCGGACTTTTCGTCTACAAAAGTCCAACGGACGCCGACGGACTAAAGCTGGCTGGTAATCCGATCGTGTGTGGGCTTCTCCGGACTTTCAGCAGACTTTTTCAGCCTCAAATCCGACGGACTTTAGATTTGAAACATGCTTCAAATCTTTACGTCGTAACTACGACGGACCCCGAAATCCGCTCGTCTGTGTGCTAGTCCGACGGACAAAAACCCATGCTAGGGCAGCTATTGGCTACTGGCTATGAACTTCCTTATTTTAGTCCGGTGTACGTCATCACGTACGAATCCGTCGGACTTTTGTGTGGTCGTGTGTAGGCAAGTCCGTTCGTTAGAAAGTCTGCTGCAAGTCCGCCGAAAGTCCGCCAGAAGTCTGTCGGACAGGCTGTCGGACTTTTGTAGACGAAAAGTCCGACCGTGTGTACGCGGCATTAGAAACCCCCTGATTCAACAATTTAAGATGGTTATATTTTGTTTATGTAGAAACACATCTAACCTTATTTGAAACCTTTTTTTCTGGGCCAGAACCAGATCCTGCAGAGGACTGTTCCACACCTTCGCAGCTTTTATTGTACCTTACAAAGGTTAAACATACCTTTCTCAAGAAAAAAAAAATCAGCCTTGTCCTCCGCACCGGTGTTCAATGCATCCCAGTGCCGGCAACATCATTCATGTCAACTGGGATGCAGAGGCTGCACAGACACTGCTGTTGCTCCCACTCTGACAGCCATGAGGGTGCATGTCCCCAAACGCACGCTGTCTGCATTCAGGGATGGGCACCCACACTGATGTCAAATTGGGAGCAATGGCTGTGTCTGTGCAGCTGCTGCATCCCAAACGACATGAATGGGTACTGCCTGCACAAAACACCTGTGCATCCCCTTGTTGGCAAACACTGCCCTTGCAAGGGTGTATGCTCCACTACGCCCGTGTAAAAGAGGCCTAATCCTGCAATGTGCATGTATTTGTACTTCTAGTTTGCCCACTCTGGGTTTGTACACTTAGAACTAAACTGCTAGCAAAGTGGCAAAGTAGGATGACAGCATGTTGTAGTCTTCTAATTGTCAGATGTCTGACGAAGGGGCACTGCGCGGCTCCGAAACATTGCACTTATCTCTGTGATGTGATCTCTCTACTATAAAGAAACCTTTGGACAGTGATTGTTGATCCATGGTGTGCTGGCGACTATGTACAGATGCAGGTGTAAGACACAGAGGGGGCAAACTGCCTTTTCAACAACTGCACTCTCAGCATCGCTGTGCCCTGTGTTACGCTGTTGTATCTTTGCCGTTAAAGATGAATGAAGGTCCGGCAACATGGTATAACATGCGCATTAAACTGATGCTACTCTATTGCAGATCCATCAAGACAAGGGGGAATTCAATATACAAAAAAGGTTAACACATTTCAGACCTGTACTGGGTCTTACTCGGAAGTTACAGGGCTGAAACGCGTCAACCTTTTTTTGTACATTGGATTTCCTCTTGCCTTGCTGGATCTGCAATATGAATTCTATGAGCATAGTATAAAGTAACATGAATTCTATGAGCATGGTATAAAGTAACATGAATTCTATGAGCATGGTATACTGTATTGCTGGACCTTTATTCATCTTTAACATTATCTGTGGTCCAGTTGCAACATTATCCAGCAGCCGCATCTACAATTCACGTTGTAGCACCACATACTATATATATTCTGAAGTTTGAACTTATCTTTACTGTGGAGGTTCTCAATTATCCAGTAGTCAGTCACCTTTAACCGACTTTGTTTAGTAATGTTGAAGACATTCAAGGATCCTCCTCAAATACACTTCGAGAACATACCCCAAAATTTAGCTACATGAGTCACCCATGGAGTAAGAAATGTTGGAATATGTTTTGTAATGTTGGAGACATTCAAGGATCCTCCTCAAATAAATTTTGAGAACATACCCCAACATTTAGCTACATGAGTCACCCATGGCGTAAGAAATGTTGGAATATTTAAGCTGAGGAATGTCCTTGGATTAGTAGCAAAACGACTCCAACATTACAGAGCAAGTCCAGTTGAGTGGCTCTTGGATGGATAACCTTCCAGTGGAGCCAACCAATCAACAGTCTAATCGGTGTTCCTCCCCTCTGATTTTTTTTTTCTCCGAATTTGTATTATTTCATCATATTGCATGCAGTTACAACACTTTTTCACTGCTTTTCACACAATATTTCACTTTCCTAAATTGCCATTTTGCATTTTTATAAACCTTCAGAAAATACAGCCATGGAAAATGGTAAATGCCATATTTTGTCAGCTGCTTTATAAGTAGCTGTCTATGTACCCACCATCTACTACAATATGGTGGAAGACCAGCGTACACAAGGCACAGCGGTGGGAACTGTTATGGCATTATGGGAATTTGCCTTTTTTTTGCTGGTTCAGACCTACCTGCAGAAGCTGCTAATGTACATTAGGACATTTAGAGGCATATTTTAAGCTCAGTATTTAAAGGCAGAAAAGAAAACCCCACTGTTTTGCATTTTTGAGAGCAGAAAAAAAAGCTAAACGCTATTAAACACTAGTACAAAAACACTCAAAACTTGCGTTTTTTTTTTCTGCAAAGAGCACTGGCATGTTTTTAAGCCAGTGTGCATAGACCCTTATGCCCTGTACACATGGTCGGATTTTCCAACGGAAAAAGTGCGATCGGATTGTGTTGTCGGAAATTCCGATCGTGTGTGGGCTCCATCCGACTTTTTCCGTCGGAATTTCCGAGACACTAAGTTTGAGAGCAGGATATAACATTTTCCGACAACAAAATCCGATTCATTACATTCCTATCGTGTGTACACAAATCCGACGCACAAAGTGCCACGCATGCTCAGAATACATTAAGAGACGAAAGCTATTGGCTAATGCCCCGTTTATAGTCACGACGTACGTGTTTTACGTCACCGCGTTCAGAGCGATCTGATTTTCCGACAACTTTGTGCGACCGTGTGTATGCAAGACAAGTTTGAGCCAACATCCGTCGGAAAAAATCCATGGATTTTGTTGTCGGAATGTCCGAACAAAATCCGACCGTGTGTACAGGGCATTAGACATGCCTTTAAGGGCCTTGTCAATTCATTTAAACATACAAGGTTATAACAAAGCAACCATCCCCAGAATCCCATTAGGTGTGCTTCCTCTCTAGGCACATTTTGCTAGCAGGCACTAAAGGGATTCTGGGATAAAAATGTAAAAAAGAAATGACCAAAGCTTCTGTACGTTTGCTTTAGTACATAGTTTATGAGGACCTTATTGAAGGCATGTGCTGTATAAACAAAATATAGTAAAAGTAATAAACCATGGGGGTGACCGTATATAATCGCAGCATGTTGCCGCACAATCCATACGTTTTTGTGTGGTATAGAAATTGATATAAATTGAGGTGTGCTTGGCACAGAGTCAAGAGTCTGTGTGTAATGCGTCCTAAACTAAGGGTCTCTGAATGCACAGAAATTGACTTAAAGTGATTGTAAAGGCTCGTTTTTTTTTTAACCACTTCAATACAGGGCATTTTCACCCCCTTCCTGCCCAGGCCAATTTTCAGCGCTGTTGCATTTTGAATGACAACATTCATGCAACACTGCACCCAAATTACATTTTTATCATTTTTTTCCCCACAAATAGAGCTTTCTTTTGGTGGTATTTGATCACCCCTGTGGTTTTTATTTTTTGCGCTATAAACAAAAGAAGACTGACAAGTTTAAAAAAAAAACACAATATTTTTTGCTATAATAAATATCCCAATTTTTAAAAAAACAAAACAAATTTTTTCCTCAGTTTAGGCCGATATATATTCTTCTAAATATTTTTGGTAAAAAAAAATCGCAAATAATCGTATATTCATTGGTTTGTGCAAAAGTTATAGCGTCTACAAAATAGGGGATAGATTTATAGCATTTTTATTATTTCTTTTTTTTTTTTACTAGTAATGGCGGTGATCTGCGATTTTTATCGTGACTGTGACATTGCGGCGGACACATCGGACACTTTTGACACTATTTCACATTTATACAGCGATCAGTGCTATAAAAATCCACTGATTACTGTATAAACGTCACTGGCAGGGAAGGGGTTAAATGTGTTACCTAGGGAGTGATTCTAACTGTAGGAGGAGGGGACTCACAAGGGGAGGAGACCGATCAGTGTTCCTCTGTACTGGGAATACACTATCGATCTCCTCTCCCCTGACAGGACGTGGATCTGTGTGTTTACACACACAGATCCACGGTCCTGCTCTGTTATCGGGCAATCGCGGGTGCCCGGCGGACATCGCGGCCGCCAGGCACGCGCACCGGCTCCCGAGTGACGCGGCGGGCGTGTGCCCCCCTAGACGGCCGGGAAGCCCAGGAGGTCATATGACACCTGCCCAGGATGGGAGATCCCTCCTGCGGACGTCATATTACTATGGGCGGGGTATGAAGTGGTTAAATACCAAACATATCATACTTACCTCCACTGTGCAGTTCGTTTTGCACAGAGTGGCCCTGATTATCTTGTTCTGGGGTCCCCCAGCGGCACTATCAGCTCCTCCCCGCATCGTATAACCTGCTAGGAGAAGTGCTCTCTCAGGGGGTTACCTTGAGGGTGCGCTCCCGAGTCCTTCATTCGGCATCCATAGGCACAGAATGCAGGACTCCGCCCCACCCCCCCGGTCACTGGATTTGATTGACAGCAGCGGGAGCAAATGGCTGCGCTGCTATCAATCTATCCAATCAAGAGCCGAGAACCCCCGGGCAGAGTACAGCACGTCCCCGCCGAGGGAACGAAGGGCTCAGGTGAGTAAACTGGGGGGGCCAGTCACTGTCAGAAGTTTTTTCGCCTTAATGCATAGGATGCAAGTGAAAAAACACCAGGGTTTACAACACCTTTAAAGAGTATGTAAACCCTACCAATGAACTACTCTTATTTGCTTCCTTCTGGCCCGTTAGTTATACTATGAAGTGTTTTGGTATTTTTGTTTGATAAGAGCAAAAAAATAGTTGTCGATCCTGCCAGAAATCTGGTGTATTTCTGTAGTTGTGTCCTACAATGACAATACTGCTCCATAGGTACACTACAGTGAGTGAGCATTGTTATTTTAAGACATGACATGTGTTAATGTGTTAGTGGCGGGATCACCAGGTGAAAATAAAGGGAAAAAAAGAGCTTAAAAAGTAAACTAATACAGCCACCACATATCTAAGGACTGGTAATCTGTAACATATTACACTTTTTTTTTTTGCTCTTGGGTTCAGATACACTTTAAAATTAGCATATTGCCTTACACATACCTCCCAACTTTCTGAGATGACAACAAGGGACACATATTAGCAAATGTATGTAGGCATAGGACACAACCCCTGCTACACCCCCTTAAGGCTGCATTCACACCTGAGCGTTTCAAAGTTGTGCATTTTTACAGCGATTTTGCAGCATTTTTTACGCAATTTTATTCAGGTCACCAATGTAAAAGGCAGAAAAACGCCTGTAATCTGCCCCAAAAAAGCTCATGTTCTTTTATGAGCTTAGGGCATTTTTCAGGCGTTTTGCTTCAGGTGCCAAACCACTTAGATGTGAACAAGTGCCATTGAAATGAATGAGATTTTGCTTGTTGGGCGTTTTTTTCTGGCGTTTTACGAGCGTTTTAGGTGCTGAAAACACTCAGGTGTGAATGCAGTTAAAGGAGAATTTTCAAAAAAAAATTAGTTAAACCCACAAGTGCTTTTTACCACTACTATAGATTGGCTTTTGAAATGTACAAATGCAGCAATTTAGAATTTGGATGAAAAGTTTAGCACTGGGAAACACTTTTTGAAAGATAAAAAGTGCATTTTATATATAACTATGTAGATCAGGCCAAAATGAGGGACAAATGAGGAGGAAAGAGGGACAGAGGGACTTTGTTCAGGGACAGTCCCTCAAAATCAGGGACAGCTGGGAGCTATGCTTATAAAAACTTGTGCATTTAAGTATTAAAGTATAACTAAAGACAAAACTTTATTTTTTTTTTTTACTTTTGAATAGAGTGGAGAGGGATTAGAACACCTGTCAGTTTTTATCGCTGTCTGTGCCCCCTCCCGTTTAGGAGATTCACTCTCTCTGTTTGTTCTATTTACTATTATCATTGAAAGTGGAAGTAAAATAAAACCCCAAATTTTGGTCTGTCCCCGGAAAAGTAATAGAGGGGAAATCTTCCAAGAGGGATGCTAGTTCTGGTGCTCCCTAAGGAATTCCCTTCATTTGCATGGATTCCCTATCACTTCCTGTTTGGCTATGGGCCAGGAAGTGAAGGAAAATCTTCCCACTGGGACTGTCCCTGATTTGGAGCAATGTCCCTCTGTCCCCCTCATATGTCCCTCATTTTGGTCTGATCTATATAGTTATATATAAAATGCACTTTTTATCTTTCAAAAAGTGTTTTCCAGTGCTAAACCTTTCATCGAAATTCAAATTGCTGCATTTGTACATTTCAAAAGCCAATCTATAGTAGTGGTAAAAAAGCACTTGTGGGTTTAACTATTTTTTTTTTTAATTCTCCTTTCAAAAAGTGTTTCCAAGTGCTAAACCTTTCATCCACTTTCTAAATTGCTGCATTTGTAAAATTGAAAAGCCAATATGAAGGAATAGTAGTGGTAAAAAAAAGCACTTGTGGATTTAATTAACCTTTTTCTTTGGTTAATTCTCCTTTAAGGGGTCGTAGCAGGAGGCATGTCCTATGCCTACATACATTTGCTAGTAGGTGTCCCTCATTCCCAAACACCCCTCATTCCCTCAAAACGTTGGGAGGTATGGACACCGATGGCAAAAAAAAACATCTGACAGGGGTTCTAACCCTCCCTTACTCTATCCAAAATGGAAAAAAAAAAGTTTTGCCTATAGTTCTACTTTAATTCTATAAGACAATTAATGGCCGAATAGGTTTACTTTAATAAAACAAAATATCAATGTAAGTGCAGAGCTAAGCCTTGTTCATATAGGCGTATCCATGTTTACATCTGTGTGAAGAGCCATCTTTGCCCACACGGGATGCACAGGTATTCTGTACATCCAAGTTCAGGCAGCCCCATTCATTTCTATTGGCACAAAGCCGCAGCATGGACACAGCGGCTGGTCCCAATTTGACATCTATGCAGGTGCATGTCCCTGAAAGCAGACGGTGAGTTTGAGGACACATACCTGCATGGCTTTTCGAATTGGGAGCAGCAGCTGTGTCTGTGCAGCTGCTGAGTACCAATAGACATAAATGGGACTGCCTGCATGCTAATGCATGGAACGCCTGTCCATCACATGCAGGCGAAGATGGTCCTTTGCACGGGTGTATGCATAGCAAGTCCTTAGCAGTAAGATCAGCTTGCTACAGCAAGTAGGAGGAGCTGAGAACTCAGGTTCACAGATATGTCCACCAGAAAACCCATGGATTTAACCAGCCAGTGTGTGTGAAACTGCTCAATGTCATCAACTAATGTAAAGTATCACCTTTAGACAGATTTGCCCTTTAAACATTAGACCCCATACTCTTAAAGAGTTAGTTGCCAGACAAGAGGCTCCAGAGCTATAGAGATTGTATAGAGGAAACATTATTGCTGTTATTCTGTATATATATTGTGAGCCAAATGACTTCTCACAAGGCCTCATTAGAAACAGAAAATAAACAAGGAAATGCTGTAGTATGAACTATTTATTTGACATATTTCCAATGCTGTTCATGTGTATACAATAATTTATCTCATGTGGGAAGTAAACACGAGATTCCCTGTTTATGTGAAGCCTTGTACAACATCTAACACCAATCGTAAGTCACATAATTGGGTCAGCGACACCTTGCACAACAGCTCACTCCAATCATAGGTTACATAATTGGTTTAGCAAACATTGGAAGTTAAAGTTATAGTTCTGCATGAACCTCAATAAAAAAGCATGTTTTAACTACCAAAAGTGTTATACTACAGTAAGCTTTTCATTCTACCTCTTAATTATCAATTTTGAGAGTTGGGAGGTAGGTACAGGCAGAAGAAGATTCGTCCATTTTGGAGAAGTCATCCTTCAGTCTTGTCATGGATTGAAGAGGAATCACCCATTTTTTATGGGATGTCATAGTCCAGTGATGGCGAACCGAACTACATTTCCCATGATGTTCAACTACACTGCAGAGTGCATGAACATCATGGGAAATGTAGTTCCAAAACATCTGGGGTGCCAAGGTTGACCATCACTGTCATAGTCTGTACAGCAATCAATTTTGGAGGACCTACTCTTTATTAATTTCAAAGTTTACAGAGCAATCAACCAACTTGGAGGACACACTCCTCCAATGTGGTCAATTGCTTCTTCTGTCTGTGACACCATTACACCATGGTGTCACAGACAGAAGAATAATCATCCATTTTGGAGGTGTTGTCCTTCAGTGTTGTGACAGATTAAAGAAAAATCAGCCATTATTGAGGGATGTCATAGTCTGTACAGCAATCAACCATTTTAAGGAACTCACTCACAGTCCACAAAGCAGTTAACCACCTTGGAGGACACGATCTTCAGTGATCTCACAGACTAATCAAAGAGACAATTTATGGGTCTAATGCCTATGTTATGTCACAGACTGAAGAGGAGGTATCCATTTTGTAAGCCTTATGCCATGATGACATCAAAGATTGAAGCATAGACAGCTATTCTGTGATAATCATGACAAGGCAGCCAATATGCCCCAGTGATGGTAAAAGTACTTATTTTAACAAACTTCCATGGATCTGTCTTTCTTGAAGAGGAATCCTACATTAATTTAGGCACAACATGGTACTCACACAAAATAAGAAGGCGCACCAGCCTGGTGCATAACAGTATAACTTATTAAATAAATGTTGTTAAAAGTCAAATGTACTCACAAAAGAAGAAAGACACAGACTTAACATGAACAAATACCACCCAACGTCAGTTCATCGAGTAAAGCCTACTCGATGGACTGATGTTGGGTGGCATTTGTACATGCACTAGGCTGGTGCGCCTTCTTCATTTGATTGTGTTTTAGTTGTGGTTACACTGAACCAAGGAAGGCAGAAAGGATATTGTGTACAATTTGGTGGTTCCAGTTGGAGAATACCTGTAGCGGCCCATTTTTCGGTTTAAGATGCTTGAAGTGTCCATTTTGGTTCCATAAGGCTGGACTACCTGGGAGAGCAGCATACCAGTAGTGCAGACTTTGTTTAAACTTTATTGATGGACAGCATGGTACTCACCTGCCCTTTGCTATATCCAATGCTAAACGCAAACTGATAAATAACATAGAATTCAAAAGACAACTATAATCATTCCAAGGCAGAAATTACGAGATTCAGTTTCTGGAGTGCAGGATTTTTATGTAAACCCAAAATGACTAGTGAGGATGATTTAGTACAAGGCCTTCACCATCAGCTGATCCTTTAGCAGAAGTTGTCAAGGTAATGGAAATGAACTATCCTTGACTAAACACACCAAATCCCACTTAACATGGACTTTTCATTAATGAGTGGAATTATTTTTCTTTTACAAAAACAAAGAATACATAAACTTGCAATTTAATCCACCCATGGGCTTACCATAACTTTTCGGAAGTCTGCCTCCGCTGGCGTCTTGTCTTTGGATCTTGGCCACTTGGTGTTTGACTGACCCATCCTTGGAGCTGAACAGGAAGCTGAAGCTGGCATCATCAAAACAGGCGAGACATGGCACAATGGTGAGCCAGTTTAGGAAGCTGAGGTTACCACTGAGGATAAGAAGAACCTGAAAGACATAAAAATAAGGATTTATGGAGGTAGTGAGGTGTCAAACTCTTGGGAAGATGGAAATAGGTCCAAAAGTTGTACTAAGGATGAATTCCAAGTAAACAGCTTCAAGTAGTATTAAACGCTCAGTTTTTTTTTAATGTTTCTCTATAGATCCACTTCATTAGCTGAACTATTTTATTTTTCTAATCCTTAGTGTGCATCCAAACATCTTTACTTCAATACATATTGACTGTAAGCCTTTTCTAGTCACTTCCATGACATTCTGGTTGCGGAGCAAGCGCTGTGAACACCAGACAGACATGTTGGGACTCATGACCCATTATCCCTTGTATGGATCTTGTATATGTATGCCCACATAGACTCTCTTTACACAAAAGCCTGTTTTTGCCACCTGTGTGTGTTGGCATGCAGGAGACTGCAAACGTAAGGGTTGCTACATTGGGTCTCCTGTAAGACAACGTAGCCACCCTATAGGCATAAACATTCTTCGACAGATCTGCTAGTTCTTGTTTTAAAGACACAAGGGGGCTGAAGATGAAAGAAAACAACAATTAAGCAAGCAGATGAGTAATGGAACTACTTTTGATTATATAGATCTTGTGTTTAATAACGCATTAAAGTAGATGTAAACCCTAACTGGAAGACATTTAGTTTACGAAATAAATGTATCACAAACAATTGCCACATTTTAGCCATTAAGGCTTTATGCACACTGCTGTTTCTAAACTCACGTTTAGGAGCTTTTGGCGTTTTCTTGCCAAAGCCCCTGAACTCAACTCAGTAAAAGCCTATGGGGTTGTTTTACTAAAGGTAAAAAGACTGTGCACTTTGCAAAGTGCAGTTGCTCTCTGTAAGTGCAGCTGCTCCAGAGCTTAGTAAATGAGCAGAAACTTTGCTGATTTCCATCATCCAATCATGTGCCAGCAAAAATGCAGTTGTTTTTTTTTATTTTCCTTGCATGTGATTGGGTACTCTTTGCAAAGTTAAAGAGGAAGTAAACCCTGAGGAAGTAACACCCATCACTGATGGGTGTTACTTCCTCTTTCTCTGCCTGCAAAGGTAAAGCGTAATGGGCTACTGTGCATTGCATAGTAGCCCATTATGTGACACTTACCTGCAGGAGAAGCCCACAATGTCCCCGTCTTCCTCGCTAGTAGCGAGCATCCATTCTTCACCCCTCTCCCTTCCATGGCTGCGAACTCCGGCTCTGTGACTGGCCGGAGACACGTGACGTCACTCCCGCACATGCGCGGGAGCCGCCTTTAATGGCATGACCCGAGCTGGAAACGGCACAGCGTGCCCTTTTTAACTCCGGCGCATGCGCAGAAGAAATCGCCCTACGGCGATTTGCAAATATCCCCTAGACCGTGCAGGTCTGGGGGATATTTCAAGCACCTACAGGTAAGCCTTAATCTAGGCTTACCTGTAGGTTAAAATGGTTGTAAAGGGTTTACAACCACTTTAAGCCTTACCTCATTTACTAAACTCCAAAGTAACTGCTCTTGCAGAGTGCAACTGCACTTTCTAAAGTGCACAGTCTATTTTCTTTCAAAGTAAAGCAACCCCTATGTGTCCATGCACACATAGGGATTGATTTATTAAAACTGGAGAGTGCAAAATCTGGTGCAGCTGTGCATGGTAGCCAATCAGCTTTTATCTTCAGCTTGTTCAATTAAGCTTTGACAAAAAAACCCTGGAAGCTAACTGGTTTCCATGCGGAGCTGCACCAGATTTTGCACTCTCCAGTTTTAGTAAATCAACCCCATAGGCTTTTACCAGAGTTTAGGAGCAGTACAATGCTCCTCTTCTGAACGCAGAAGAATCACGTTCACAAGAGGAGCTTTTGGGCAAAAAAATAATGCTGCTAAACGCATCTTATTCATTTTAATGGCCAGAATAAATCAAAATTCTGGCCTATGAAATAAACACCCAAACACCAAACTCTGCTAAACTCGCCTAAACTGGTTTGGAAAAACGCAGCTTAGGTGAGTTTTTAAATCAGATTTTTTTCCTGTCAGGAGAAACAGCATTTACAATAAACCAGTGTGCTTGAAGCCTTAATGTTAGTTTTCATATCTTTTCATTCTTCTTGTTTATCCATGCAGCAGATCTCCTCCAGCTTTTTTCAGGCACTTTCTGTCTGCATACATTTGCTCCAGCACTGGCTGCACATCATTGCTCAGGAGCGGCTTCCTGAGAGCGCCAATGGTGGACCATCCCAACGCAATGTGTGTCAGCACAGCCTTTTGTCATCTGCATTAGGGGACATGTGATGGAGTCAAAATACAGGAGCAAATTTGAACGACAGTTGTCACAGGAAGTGCTTGAAAAATAAACTTTGTGGCAAGATCACCGGGTATTATTTTAATGGAACCTACGGATTTTAAAAGATCGAAAACAACGCCTGAAAGTACAATGAGATATTAAAGCTTATATGAGATTTTCATAAGAAAGTAAGTTTAAGTTCTGCTTTAACACACCTTTGGAATACTTATATGGGAGCTTTCTTACCTACCAACATATTTGTAATTCTATTTAACTAGTCCTGTGGTCTTGGTACCCCTGCCAAAAAGCATGACAAGTTGATCTTACTTTTCTGCACTCCAGTTAAACAACACAGCTTAGTCACTGACTCACCTCCACCCTGCTGACAGGATAATAAAAGAACATCACCAGTCTCGTTCAATGGAAAAATAAATTTAATGACTTGTTTATTGAATACATTGCTGGTTAGAGGAGTGATCTTTTATATCAGCCTGGAATTCAGCTTTAAACAACAAAAAGCTTCACGTTTCAAAAGTGTAGAAAACTGTATCTGTATTGCCCACCATGATGTCCCGAAAAATTCAGCCAACGAAAGGCCAGCTATCTCCCCCCAGCCATTTTTTACTTCTACCTAAACCTTAGCTTTCCCATTGTCCTGCTTGCCTGTGAGAACAAAGGGAAAGGAGCCTTGTGTAAAGCTGGCCATACACTAGGGTGACCAGATGTCGCCAGTTTCAGGGGCAGTCCCCGGGAAAAAAGTATCCCACATTTTGTCCCTGGTTAAAAGAAGTTGTCCCTGATTTCTGTCCATCTTTGATAATGGTGTCCCCAGTCCGAGCAGCTGTGGGGGTATTCCATCTTAGCAACATTTCTGTGATTGGCCTAGAGCTGGAGGAGGGAGGGGAGGAGTGTGTCTGCTCTCGGCTCTGTCCGGGGTTATTGACGATGTCACACCCCGCTATCATGTGGTCTTACTGGTCCCTCCCTTCTTGGCTTGTGTAAACTTTTTCGCAGGAGGTAAGGATATGGATTATTTGCTGCCTGCTCCTCCTTGTGATGGTGACCTGCAGGCTGCAGTACACATCTGGGCCGGGGGCCAATAAGTCAACATTACACTAGAGTGCAGCGTCAGGACAAGGGGGTGAGTGGTCATTTGGGAGAAGCAGCTGCCCGTTGCACAGTGTTTTAATTTAGGGAAAGGGGGTGGGTGCCATGTGGTTAAGTAAATCAGTAGCAGTAGACACCAATGGCACTTTGTGACATTATTTCAGCTTTTTTCTTTTGAAATGATTTTTATTGAAAATACATTTTTAACAGACAATAAGGTTCTCAATAACACAAATACCGTGTCAACAACAGTGTTACAATAGTGCGTGTCAGATCAACTATACCATATCAAAGTTACTACAGCCTTTTTCAGCCAAGATGCCTTCAGGTTTCTTCAGGGGTGACTTGGCAAAATGCCCACAAATTCCCCAAAATTTGTATACAATCCAAATCCAAATCCAGGTAATTAAGCCTGCCTTTTTTTTTAATCCAACAAACTCTTTATTAGATATAAAATAGGTATACAAAGGATGGTAGCAATACATTAAACTCCAGTGAAAAGTGTTAAAAGAACAGTTGTCATTAACAGAGGTTGTGCTCAAAAGTTTACATACCCTGGCAAAATTTATGATTTCTTGGCCATTTTTTGGAGAATATGAATGATAACACAAAAACATTTCTTTCACTCATGGTTAGTGTTTGGCAAAACTATTTATCAGTCAACTGTGTTTACTCTTTTTAAATCATAATCACAACAAAAACTACCCAAACGACCCTGATCAAAAGTTTACATACCCTGGTGATTTTGGCCTGATAACATCCACACAAGTTGACACAAAGGGGTTTGAATGGCTATTAAAGGTAACCATCCTCACCTGTGATCTGTTTTCTTGTAATTAGTGTGTGTGTATAAAAGGCCAATGAGCTTCTGGACTCCTGACAGACCCTTGCATCTTTCATCCAGTGCTGCACTGACGTTTCTGGATTCTGAGTCATGGGGAAAACAAAAGAGTTGTCAAAGGATCTGCAGGAAAAGGTAGTTGAACTGTATAAAACAGGAAAGGGATATAAAGAGATATCGAAGGAATTGAGAATGCCAATCAGCAGTGTTCAAACTCTAATCAAGAAGTGGAAAATGAGGGGTTCTGTTGAAACCAAACTTTGGTCAGGTAGACCAACTACATTTTCAGCCACAACTGCCAGGAAAATTGTTCGGGATGCAAAAAAAAGCCCACAAATAGCTTCAGGTGAAATACAGGACTCTCTGAAAACATGTGGTGTGGCTGTTTCAAGATGCACAATAAGGAGGCACTTGAAGAAAGATGGGCTGCATGGTCGAGTTGCCAGAAGAAAGCCATTACTACGCAAATGCCACAAAGTATCCCGCTTACAATACGCCAATACGCCAAACAGCACAGAGACAAGCCTCAAACCTTCTGGCACAGTCAGTTAAGTGATGAGACCAAAATTGAGCTTTTTGGCCACAATCATAAACGCTACATTTGGAGAGGAGTCAACAAGGCCTATGATGAAAGGTACACCATTCCTACTATGAAACACGGAGGTGGATCGCTGATGTTTTGGGAATGTGTGAGCTACAAAGGCACAGGAAATTTGGTCAAAATTGATGGTAAGGTAAATGCAGCATGTTATAAAAAAATACAGGAGGAACATTTGCATTCATCAGCCAGGAAGCTGCACATGGGACGTACTTGGACATTCCAACATGACAATGTTTCAAAACACAAGGCCAAGTCGACCTGTCATTGGATACAGCAGAATAAAGTGAAGGTTCTGGAGTGTCCATCTGTCTCCTGACCTCAATATCATTGAGCCACTCTGGGGAGATCTCAAACGTGCAGTTCATGCAAGACAGCCCAGGAATTTACAGGAACTGGAGGCTTTTTGCCAAGAGGAATGGACAGCTTTACCATCTGAGAAGATAAAGAGCCTCATCACACAAATACCACAAAAGACTTCAAGCTGTCATTGATGTTAAAGGGGGCAATACACGGTATTAAGAACTGGGGTATGTAAACTTTTGATCAGGGTTATTTGAGTAGTTTCTGTTGTCATTATGATTTAATAAGAGTAAACACAGTTGATTGATAATAAATGGCTTCAGCCAAACACTAACCATCAGTGAAAGAAAAGTTTTTGTGTTATCATTCATATTCTCTGAAACATGGCCAAGAAATCATAAATTCTGCCAGGGTAGACTGGTAAACTTATGAGCACAACTGTATCTTAACATGAAGAAAGATTATCATACAGAAATGTTCTAAAGATAATCATGCAAATGTGTTGTTATATGCATAGCCAGGTATATAGGATATATAGGATACATTAAAAAAAAAGTTTCTGCTCACAATAATCTGTGAGGACATATAAACATAGGCAAAGATAACCTCATGCAAACTATGGTATTTATGGTATTTTGCCAGGCATTTCTGTGTATGTAAATTACCATTTAAGGGTAAGGACTTATTAACATCCACCATCCATTCCCAAAGTGTCGGTGTGGAGGCCTGAAGCCACACTCTCGCTATTAACAATCTAGCCTTAAATAACATTTCCTGTAAGAAAATAATGTCTATTATGATCCTGGTCAGGGACTAGCCCCAACAAGCACTGTTTAGGGCATAGAGTCAGCGGGGAGCCCATTTCATCATGTAGGTGCAAGTCCACTGAAGGTGATAGAATGAACCATTGGGTTCGCCACATCTGGGGCAAGAGGAGTCATAGTAAGGTTTACACCTTGTTAAGCGGATAGGGGTTTATATAGAATATGTGTAGTATATACAGTTGGTTAAGTCTATCAGATAACTTTGGGGAGACCATCTTACAGGATGTTAAAACATCTGTCCACTCATCATCCTCTAGCTCCCCCACATCCGCCTAAGCCTGCCTTTTAGTTGCAGAAAGCCACAGGTTTTAATTGTGCAACATTACAACCTTTCAGCCGTCAGTATCCTAACAACTGTGCTGTCATCGGTTGATAAGGAGGATGTTGGGCACTTGCACAGCATCCTTGTTTGCCTCTCCATCACCATTGGAGTCACATTCACTGAATAAGGGAGAGAAACTGAGGGAGAAGAGAAACACTGGAATACTAATCAGTACCTGTGTGCAAATGCGTGTTTGCTTTCGAAGAATAAATCATCTCTAACGTTGGGTGTCCCAAGTCTGTGGATGTTGCTGCATTATGAAAAACTTTTTGATCAGTTTATTACATTCTAGAATGGGGGTGCCTCAAAATTGGGCATAATTTTACAGGGCCTTGACTGAGGAAAGGTTGGAAAACACTGCATTACTATACAGAGCTGGATTGTGACTAGAGAGACCTCTGCTGGCAGCCACCGGCCTGGGACATGACCTGTCACATGGGTGTGCTGGTGATTGCCTGTGCAGGGAAAGGCAGGAGGGCTTCAGGAGAGGTGGCATGTTCCACTTGATGCCACAAGCTCCTCCCTGCCTGAAAGTATATGGTGCTACCATTCGAGATGAGGGGAGGGAACCCAGCAGCAGAGATTGGACTCAGCAATGCCACATCAAGGCAAGTACCATTCAGGGAGGGGAGAATTTGTGCTGGAGGGGGTGTTGACATGGGGGGTAGGGATTGTATTAAAGGAGGGAGGAATTTTAATTTGGGAGGTGCTTTACTTACTTTTGGCCTCTACTCTGTGCACCACTGACCCAGAACAAAGTAGGCTTAGGTACCACTAAACCATACCCCATCATTAGCACAATTCGGCCACACCCAACTTTTTTTTTGGCCACACCCAACATTGGGTGTAGCTTGCTTCGCGTGCTGCTAATACCCCCACCCCCTGCTCTACCCCCTATCCCACCTCCAATAAAAGTGGGCATGGTCAGTAGTGTGTGCCCAAATTTCATTTTGAAATTCTGATCAGCTTACCATACATACTAAAATTCGATGACTGGACGAATACTGTTCGAAAATGTAATTTGCTTTTAACTTTTGATTTTGTAAAGAATGTAATTTCCCCAAAGAAAAGCACACACATTTTTCCATCATGCTCCTTCAAATTTTCTCATCACTGTCAAAAAACGAACGTTGATGTGACCCCACTAACAATTACAAAATAAACGAACATCCTTAAAACTAAAAATTACGAACTAAACTCTACTAGTATATAGCCAGCTTAGGGTCCAAGCTGATTTAGTCAGGGCTTGCACAAATGACGTGGCTGGCCATTTAGGCAACCATCATTTCTTTGGTGGAATAGGAGAGTCACATTTCCCCCCCCCAGTATTTTCCCTAGCTTCAGGTGGCAGAATGGAACGGCGAAGGTAAGGGGAGTACATATGGAGGGAGGTGAACATTTCATTGAACTGGTTGCTTGGCATGAGCAAAGCACAGGTTCACTTTAAGTTATTTTGAAGCCAATACTATTGAGTCCTCCTACTAATCTTCATAAGAATTTAGGTGGAAATGAAAGGGTTACTGCACGAAAATCTAATGACCTGAATGCTAAAATGGGTAATAAAAGTAAAACAAAAAGTAATTTCTTGCTCATGTCAGATTGCTGAAGATTAATCTTATTCCATTATTTGGGGCCAAAACAGACAAATTCTCTTGCAGGATGCCAGGGGCACTTGTGGGGCTTTGTTTTTATGGAGGGGTTTCCTGGCTGGGATATGTCAAAGTCACAGCCATTAATCTGACACGATGTTTGTGCTGGGCTGGGCAGTGTAATTTGGAATGTCAGCCATGAAGGGCCTGCTCCAGGCCTCTCCGCAGCCAGCAAACTAGGGCTCAGTGACTGCATGGATTGTAGAGCTCGTCAGGATCCCACCCTACCGGTGGGTGGTGAGTTATCTTATAATTGCACCCCGCTCTTTAACCCTTCCCAAGCAACACACAGCTTTACCACTGTAACACCACGGCTTATATACCAATACAATATGGTGTCTCATTGTACTACCTATGATAACCAACAGACATTATTAAGTCCTGGGCAGTGAATCATCTTTTGCACTTACAATGCAACCCCCTACCTTGTTATCACCTGCAGTAACCACATCCAGTTCGGCTCCAGAGCAATTTTTTTTTATTTGTCGCATACATATAAAAATCATAATTTTTGACAATAAAATTACTTAAACCCCCCCCAGAACATTGTATATTTTCTGAAAGCAGAGGCCCTGTAAAATAAAAAGGTGATAGTTGCAAATTTTTGTGTCACATGGTATTTGCGCAACTGTTTATTAAACGCAAATTTTCAGGACAAAATATAATAAAATGAATTTTAGTGCAAAAACACATCATATAATAACCATTTTTGGTTAAATTATAAAAGATGAGGTTACATTGAGTACATAGATACCAAACATTCCATGTCTTAAAATTGCATGCGCCCGCTATATCGCCAAAAACTATGGTGCCCATAAATCACCATAGGCAATGCTTTAAAAGCCTTTTAGCCTTCAGTTTAGAGTTAACTAGGAACTCTTATGCTAGAATTATTGTTCTCACGCTGACGTTTGTGGCGTGATGTCACACGTGCGGTGCACACCCTGGGCTTCTGTTTGCGCAGGGCAACTGGGTTTTCGGCAATTTAAAAAAAAAATTGAATATATTTTATCATTTTGGTTTTTTCCCTTTTACGCTTTTTTTCTTTTTTTTTTTTTATTTCTTTTTACTTAAAACCCTTAATAAACCCCTATGTGATAGTATAGGGCAGGTGACAGGTACTCTTTATGAAGACCCCAGTGTCTCCCCTGCCCTTCACACCATCTAACCTGTTCTTGGCTTGGTTAGGAGTGTCCCCTGGCTGTGCTGGCCAGGAAATGGTGCATCTGAAACCCGAAATGACATCACTTCCGGTTTCATTGTTTACATGTGAGATCGAGGCATGGATTTGCCTCGGTCCCGCAGCAATCTCTCTCCCCCAGCTGGTGGTTGTGTTTCTGGGCACCGGTAAGAGCGGGAGAGATCAGGAACTACGTGGGGGGGGGGGCGGTGATGAAGGCTCTGTGAAAGTGACCGGTAGCTGCCCCATTACTTTCACTTTTAAGCCGGGAGCCAGTTAAACAAAACTCACACAAGCTGATCAGTATGTGATTAAAGGTTCACTCTTTGGGCGTACCTGGTACATCAAAAGAGCTGCACTGGTTATAGCTGACACTCTTCTTACCATTGTATTTACTCTTTCTCCCTCTGGATTGTTAGCTCTTTGGTACAGGGTCACTTTCTTACTGTTTTATGTCATTTAAAGGCTGAACTCCAGGCAGATATAAAAGATACAACATTGCAGCTCAGTATTCGTTATTCCATGACTAAATGTAATTTTTAAATGTAAGCGGTACAAAAGTATCGGTATATGACCTTGTATCAGCCTCTTGTAGGGCAGGGCTGGGGTGTAAGGAAGAAGTAGCACAAGGAGCCAATCAGTTTATGTGATGACAAGCAGCATGCTGGTAGGAAGAGAGAGAAGAGAGACAGAGAGATGAGCCCGATGCTGACAATCGAACAGAGGGCATCTAGTGGTAGAAAAAAGTACTTAAGGAGGAAGCTCTTGCTTGAGGATGAATGATGCAAAAAAAGATGGTTCTGTTATTTGATCTTATAATGGACTCTTCATTTTTATCTTGTAATTTTTGGCTAGAGTTTTCTGTCAAATTGAGATTCGTCTGACCACAGAACAGTTTTCCACTTTGCAACAGACCATTTTAAATGAGCTTTGGCCCAGAGACGACAGCGGGGTTTCAGGATCCACATCCCTGCTGACAGCACTGAACTCTGCATTGTTTACATATGCAGAGCTCCATCCTGTATCTCTCCTTGATAATCAGCAGGTGCTGGCGTACATCCAGCAGAAGGGAGCCCAGCCTACATCTACAAACTGATGGTATGCAGTATACCTTGATCTACCTTCATATAGTATTTCCTGCAGTACACTGTTTGAAAGAAAAAAGATTATCTGGCTGGTACCTACAATCTGTAGATCTCACACTTCACTGAAAACTCAGACTAATGATTGAGAACCAGTGTGGTTCCCCCTCATGTGATCACCATGAAAGTCAATGACGTTGATCCTTAGAGGACTGTTTACAACCAAACTTCACCACCCTGAAGATGGAAATGTAGAAAGAATTACAATGTACATACAAATAAAAACATAAAATACAAAAAATATTTAAAAATGTTGGTAATATAACCAAAAATGCATTTTTTGGACGTTTTTGTCCATCTTTCAAGTTATAATAGAACAAGAGTAGGGCGTTTATTAAAATATATAGTAAATGTAAAAACTATATAGGTAACCAAATTAGTCATGGAATTATTGTCAAGTTAACCCAATGCATATTGAAGGCAAAAAGTCATGAGGGGGTTCTAGTGCTGTCAGTCTAACATTTTTTAGGCACTGGAGAAGAAAGAGGAAGTTGTATAACCACGTGGCAACTTCCTAACTGGGAAAATACTTCATTGTTTTACAGAATACCAGGGTTATGGCTGGAGTTAGATGGCATAACCATAACTGACAATTTTGGAAAAAAAAACACAACACTATATTTTATATGTAGCAATAACTCTCGGTGGAGCTGCTGGTTTAAAGCGGGCTGTTACCTTCACTTTCGCCACCTCTATTTCACCGGCTCCGGGTCTAGGGTCCCGTTGAGTTTACCTCCGGACAATGTAGGCACCAGACACTTGAGTATCTTTATCAATGCTTTAATGAACAGGTAATAAAGGAAGTGGCAGGAAAAAGGTAGAAGGAAAGTTGCAGGGAAGCTCAAATACCTTTTCTTAGTATTCTTTAGTACATCATTAGGAACTGAACGCTTGTAGCTGAATGTACTCCCCTTGTGGGATTCAATCTTTGCCCACCTGGATAGGTTTCTCTCACTCGCCTAGCAGCCAGTACGCAGCACGAACAAAAGTCTCTGCCACAGACTTGTTTGGAGCAAAACCCGTACGATCCTCTGCCACAGGATGTAATGGTTTACGGTGAATATCAGACACAGCACTTGAACCTTTAAGCCAACCCGGCAGTACTATGCAGTAAGATTACTTCAGGAAAAGTCCTCCAACTGAGTCACCAGGCCCCTCTCCAGACCAGCACTCTGCATGATCCTTCCATGACGGGTCCTCCCCTGGGATCTCCTCGGTTGTCCAGCTTCTTCACTCTGGATAGACAGCCCAGGACCATTCCTCTGCCGCTGTGGTAGGCCCCAGATAGGCTTCTGGGCCCACCCACACGCTGCAGCGACGTGGGCCTCCAGATCGGAGGACCACGAGGTGGTACTCCTAACGCATACCTGTCGGCCAGGAGGGCCAGCAGGTGGCTGAAAACGAACCCCTAAACATGGCGTCTGTCCCATAAATACCCTCTCCCAGAATGCAACTCGGAGGACCACCTCCACCGGGTTGTCTCCGGGACAGAGGAGCACTTATACGCTTCAACGTGTTGCCTTTCCAACACTGGCCCATGGTGACAACGACACCCACCGGCGCAGTGTGAAACTACATGCAACTCAGCCAAGCTCGAACAGAGGCAAATTTAACTTCACCTAATAAGTAACCCACTAAATTTACCTATCAGCAGTAGATTAGAAATCTACCAGTGCTACATTTACCTTGTGCTATAAAACATATGCAATAAAAAAAAAAAAGGAAAAAATCTAATTTCTTCATTAATTTAGGCCAATATGCATTCTGCTACATATTTTTGGTAAATAAAATCCCAATAAGTGTACATTGATTGGGTTGTGCAAAAGTTATAGCATCTACAAATAATAGTATATACAGTATACTAAAATTTGTATTTGTTTATTTTTTTATACTAGTAATGGCGGCGATCAGCGGACACTAACTGACATTTTTGCCACTTTGCTAGAACCAGGGACACTAATACAGTGCTAAAAATATGCAATTTCACTGTACCAATGACACTGGCTGAGAAGGGGTTAAACGTCTGGGGGCGATCAAAGGGATAATGGTGTGCCTAGCCAGTGTTTTTTAATGTACTATGTGTGCTGCTTTTACTCAGGGAAGTGATGGATTTTATTCCCTGCTTTGCAGGAACACAAAATCCATCAGTTCTCCCCTGTCAGAACAGAGACCTGCCTTGCTTACATAGGCAGAGCTTTGTTCTATCTCTCTGCCTGACGATCGGTGGGTGTCAGCCGACATCCAGTGCCTGCAGATCGGCTTCTGCTGTGAGTAATCACTTCTAGGCAGAAGTGCAGAACCACGTATACATATGTTATTCTGCGCAGGAGGGCCACCCTGTAGCAGTAAATCTGCTATAGGGCAGTGCTTAAAGTGATACTAAAGGATCGTTTTTTATTTTTTTTAAATAACATGTCATACTTACCTCCACTGTGCAGCTCGTTTTGCACAGAGTGGTCCCGAACATCCATTTCTGGGGTCCCTCGGCAGCTCTTGCGACTCCTCCCCGCATTAGATAACCCCCTTGGAGAAGTGCTCTCCCAAGGAGGGTTACCTTGCGGGCGTGCTCCCGAGTCCAGTATTTAGCGTCCATAGAGGCCGAATGCAGGACTCGGCCCCTCCCTCGGCGCCCGTGTCATTGGATTTGATTGACAGCAGTGGGAGCCAATGGCTGTGCTGCTATCAATCTATCCAATCAAGAGCCGGGACCCCGTGGAGAGAGGGATGGCGGAGACGCCATTCGGGGCTCAGGTAAGTAAAACGGGGGACTAGGGGGCCGGTGACTGCAAGGTGTTTTTTCACCTTAATGCATAGGACGCAAACACGAGCCTGCATAGGCAAAGCACAGGTTCACTTTAAGACTGTGCAATGACCAGTATTAAAAATAAGAATTTTAGTTTACTAGCCCTTTAAGTTGCTGTTAAACCCAACACGTCTGCGATTCTAAGAGATCCTAATGAATGTAAAGCATTACCCTGACTCGTTAACGACCGTTCCCCGTGCTATGATTCATGTCTCTGGACGGTGAGCAGCCTGCGAGCTTTACTGATGAATTAGCCCCAACATGTAGCAGGCCCGTGCCCCTTGCAGGGGGATATGTCACCAGCTGAAGCAGCGAAGGGAAAAATTCAATATACTGCACCATAAAAACAAACAGAAGCCATAAAGTGGCTGGAATGCACGGGCCGGGGAAACAATGACGCCCCTGATGGGAGACGTGCCGCTTCATTACCAGACTAAGACCCCATAACGAGCATTTCCTGCCGCTGCTTGTATTTGGCGGGGAGTTATAACCGCTGCAATTAATGGGAGGAGGTGACAAGTGGGGTGCAGGTAACGCTGTGTGGAGAAAAGGCTTGCCAAGAGAATGGGATTATGGGTAAAACTGAAAAAATAGTCATATAGTAGAAACAATGCCAAAACAACCAGGTGATAAATGACCACACAGGGCATAAAACAATGAAGCCAGATTAAGCGCCAGCCATTTGGTCATCAGGCTGAAAATTACTTTTTCAATTTTATTGTTTGTGAACAAAAGGAAGCAACAGCTTTAAAGTATAAGTCAATCTTTTGCAAAAAAAAAATTAAAATAAATACACCCACATTTGCAAGAAAAAAAAAGTGCGCTTAATGGTTTTTCACATATAAGCCTGTAAGGAATTGCGACTGCAGTGGTCCGCAGGTGCAATGTCCAGGCTACAGCAGACTCTTCCTTCAGCTCTATATACGGACTTTCAGGTAGAGTGATGGAGAAAGTATCAATGGACTATGAGTATGGCACTTGTGTTCTATTGATAACGAGTCTGCTGCAGTGGCAGATGAGACATGTAGTTTATTAATATGGGTGTAACCTATAACATGGTCTAAAACAGTGGTGGCCAACATTCTTGATATGGGGGGCTTTAAGTACATCCCCTGACATCACAAAAGGGCTGCACATACAATTTACATAGTTACATAGTCAGGTTGAAAAAAGACACAAGTCCATCCAGTTCAACCATAAAAAAGAAAAAAAAAAATTGTACAATCCAATATACCCAATTCTATACCCACAGTTGATCCAGAGGAAGGCAAAAAAAACCCCAGCAGAGCATGCTCCAATTTGCTACAGCAGGGGAAAAAGTTCCTTCCTGATCCGGATTTTCCCTGGATCAACTTTACCTATAAATGCTAGTACCCAGTTATATTATGTACATTTAGGAAAGTATCCAGGCCTTTCTTAAAGCAATCTACTGAGCTGGTCAAAACCACCTCTGGCGGGAGTCTATTCCCCTTTTTCACAGCTCTTACTGTGAAGAAACCTTTCCGTATTTGGAGATGAAATCTCTTTTCCTCTAGCAGGCACACAACAGGATATAATCAAAGACTATGGACATAATACAAGAGATGGTCAGAGGCTGTAAATATAATACAGGAGATGGTCAGAGACTTCAGACATGACACAAAAGATGGTCATAGACTTTAGATATAATACAAGAGATGGTCAGAGACTGTGGATATAATACAAGAGATGGTTAAAAACTGTGGACATAGTGGAGGAGATGTTCAGAGACTGCAGACATGACACAAGAGATGGTCAGAGACTGTGGATATAATACAAGAGATGGTCAGAGACTGTGGAAATGGTAGAGGAGATGTTCAGAGACTGCAGACATGGCGCAAGAAATGGTCAGAGACTGTGGATATAATACAAGAGATGGTCAGAGATTGTGAACATGGTGGAGGAGAGGTTCAAAGACTATAGACATGACACAAGAGATAGTCAGAGACTGTGGATATAATACAAAAGATGGTCAGAGACTGTGGATATAATACAAGAGATAGTCAGAGACCTTGGATATGGTGGAGGAGATATTCAGAGCCTGCAGACATGACACAAGAGATGGTCAGAGACTGTGAATATACAATGCCTTGAAAAAGTATTCAGACCCCTTGACATTTTCCACATTTTGTCATGTTACAACCAAAAACGTAAATGTATTTTATTGGGGTTTTATGTGATAGACCAACACAAAGTGGCACATAATTGTTAAGTAGAAGGAAAATGATTTTCAATTTTTTTTACACATAAATATCTGAAAAGCGTGGCGTGCATTTCTATTCAACCCCCTTTACTCTGATACCCCTTAACTAAAATCTAGTGGAATCAATTGCCTTAGGAAGTTACCTAATTAGTAAATAGAGTCCACCTGTGTGTAATTTAATCTCAGAAGAAATACAGCTGTTCTGTGAAGCCATCAGAGGTTTGTTAGGGAACCTTAGTGAACAAACAGCATCATGAAGGCCAAGGAACACACCAGACAGGTCAGGAAAAAAAGTAGTGGAAAAGTTTAAAGCAGGATTAGGTTATAAAAAAATATCCCAAGCTTTGAACATCTCACGTACCACTGTTCCTTCACTTTATTCTGCTGTAGCCAATGACAGGTCAACTTGGCCTTGTGTTTTGGATCATTGTCATGTCGGAATGTCCAAGTACGTCCCATGCGCAACTTCCTGGCTGATGAATGCAAATGTTCCTCCAATATTCTTTGTTAACATACTGCATTCATCTTGCCATCAATGTTGACCAAATTTCCTGTGCCTTTGTAGCACACACATCCCCAAAACATCAGCGATCCACCTCCGTTTTTCACAGTAGGAATGGTGTACCTTTCATCATAGGCCTTGTTGACTCCTCTCCAAATGTAGCGTTTATGGTTGTGGCCAAAAAGCTCAATTGTGGTCTCATCACTCCAAATGACTTTGTGCCAGAAGGTTTGAGGCTTGTCTCTGTGCTGTTTGGCGTATTGTAAGCGGGATACTTTGTGGCATTTGCGTAGTAATGGCTTTCTTCTGGTGACTCGACCATGCAGCCCATCTTTCTTCAAGTGCCTCCTTGTTGTGCATCTTGAAACAGCCACACCACATGTTTTCAGAGAGTCCTGCATTTCACCTGAAGTTATTTGTGGGTTTTTCTTTGCATCCCAAACAATTTTTCTGGCAGTTGTGGCTAAAATCTTAGTTGGTCTACCTGACCGTGGTTTGGTTTAAACAAAACCTCTAATTTTCCACTTCTTGATTAGAGTTTGAACACTGCTGATTGGCATTCTCAATTCCTTGGATATCTTTGTATATCCCTTTCCTGTTTTATACAGTTCAACTACCTTTTCCCGCAGATCCTTTGACAATTCTTTTGCTTTCCCCATGACTCGGAATCCAGAAACGTCAGTGCAGCACTGGATGAAAGATGCAAGGGTCTGTCAGGAGTCCAAAAACTCATTGACCTTTTATCCACACACTCTAATTAGAAGCAAACGGATCACAGGTGAGGATGGTTACCTTTAATAGCCATTCAAACCCCTAAATTTTTTGTGTTATCATTCATATTCTCTGAAAAATGGCCAAGAAATCATAAATTCTGCCAGGGTATGTAAACTTATGACCACAACTGTATATGCTTATAAACACAAGCCCATTCATACATTTTTTAAAAAAATATTATAAATTGAGAAATATGAAATAATTGTATGTCTTTTTCAATTTTTTTGGCATATTTTGGTGTTTTTATAAGAAAGGAAATCAAAATAGCAACTTAAAAAAGTTTAAAGAGACACCACCAACACAAGCATGCGTCCAGTGTTCCATAACTGTATACTGTAGCAGTCGCCGCTACTACAGTGATCGCCGCTGTCACCTGGCTGTCATGCTGCATTGCAACCACAGGGGGCGCTCGCTCAGCAAGGAAACCATTTTCAGAATGCATTCAATTTATCTCAATGAATGCAAGGTAATCTCTGACTGGACAAGGAGTAGATTGCGAAGTCACTACCCTGCCTTGCCACCTCGTCTCCAGTCATTCAAATAAAAAACAAGGCATATTGTCAATGGTGCCCATGCCAAGTGGGTGACTCCCTGTGGTAACTATGCAGTATAGCAGCTGCTCAACATGGGATCTGGAAGGCAGCAGCGATCGTTTTAGTATGGGCAACTACTACAGTTATTTCCAGCTTCCACAAGAATCTTGCCCTTACATAAAGATGAAGAACCCACATTTTTTTCTGAAAAAATTGGAAAATTACAACAGTAATTGACATCCATAATTTTTTATCCCATTTTTATAAAAATGTAGGCTTTGCTTTTGATTCAAAAGAATATTCTGAATTATAAAACAAATGAAAATGGCATGGACAAAAATTATGGGACCCTTACCACAATATTTTGTGTCACAATCTTTAACTACTTGCCACCCTCCCACAGTAGATTTACTGTGGACGGGCGGCACAGACAGGCCAGACAACATACCTTCACATCGACGCCGGACTTCCCGATTTGGGGTGAGCATGCGCATACCCCCCTGCTGACCCGTGCTGTGTATGGACACAGCACAATTTTGGCAGCAGACCTTGGAGTTTAGCTTGTATCTCTTTGGAAGTATTCCTTAACTCCCCTTCACACTATCCTTCTGTTCTTCATTTATATAATCCCAAATTACCAAAAACAAATCTATCATGCGGTTTTTTGAATAGGTTGAGGGCATTTATTAGGTTGACCACCAATGTTCTAACTGTTCCTCTCTCCATTGAAAACTAAAACGAAAAGTGACGTGCTGCAATCTTGCACCTTTCCATGATTGTACAATCTGAAGTTTGTTTTAGAAGTATATCTCTACCCATGCCTACACATTTGATTCATTTCGAGAGGAGCCTAATTTCATCTTAAAAACAGCTTGGTGTCTTTTGATGGAGATAAACGATGGCACAATGTTTGATATGACTGAAGAATCCTAATTGCCCATCTGCATGTTCCTGTGACTGGCATAAGGAAGTAATTTGTGTCATCATGTCAAGGTGAGAAGAGAATTATGGATAATGTTAGGAATGTAGGGAGGCCATCTTGGCCCGATTTTCTACCAACAATCCTAAAGTATGTCTTGAAACCCATCTCAGTAAAGAAAATGCAGTTCTGGACATTGAGTACAATAAATCAGTGTCCTGCGGTTGCCCACCAGCAAACACTAATACTGTATTTAAAGGGAACCTGTTTGCAGTTTACACTGTTGTAAGTTAAAGTCTTGCCTAAGAACAGGTACCACAAGTTTTATGATTTTACTCTCCAAAGAACCCTCTACCGTGTTCTCTTTTTTATTTAGCTTCACTTTGTTACTAGAAACTTGACTTTCATGTCTTCTGGTTACCGGTAAGTCCTGTCCACTTGCCTGCAACCTAGCCACTAACAGCGGCCTTAATGGCCACTAAAGTGCCACTACTAGACAGGGTGATGGTAAATGGGCAGGACTTGCCTACAATCTGTCCAATAAGAGGGCACTTAATGGCATTTTGAGCACTACCAATAGACAGGGGAAATGGAAGCTGGACAGGGCTTGCCTGCAACCTGTCCAGTAGGAGGGTGTTTACTGGCTAATCAGCACTATCATTAGACAAGGGGCTGCAGTTGGGCATGACTTAGCCTGGAAGTTATGGAAGGGAAGTTCCAAGAAACAAAGTGAAATTAAATCAGAAAGGCAAACAGAGGAGATTATTCAAGATTAAAGTAATTAAATGACCGTAATTAAAGATTTAAGATTAAAGTAATAGCAAATGTCTTACGGTGTCTATCTTAGGCAGGGCTTTTCAATGGTTCAACGTCCAATCTCCTGGGAGAAGACCAGTCAGGAGAGCATTCTCCAGACAACCTACATTTAATTGGGTTAGGTATTTTTTTTCTGGCTGCATTAGTACCTTCATAGTTAAAAGAGAAGTATGGGAATAATTTTTTTTTGGGGGGGGGGGGATCATACTTACCTAGGTGGATGACTGAGAACCTAGCGATCAAACACCGCCAATCGCTCAGTTCTCAGAGCTCCCTGAGCGCTGAGCATTAACTGGCAGTCACCAATGTCTGCTCTGCCACCCCCCCCCCGCTCACTGGAGCTCTGGGCTGTGGAGGGGCGGGAAGGGCCAGCTCAGGCTCTCAGTGGCTCGCTATGAGGCTGAGCCGGGAGCCGGTCCAGGCATGTGGGCGGATCCAAACCATATGGTCGTGATCTTTCCCCGAGCCTGGACCAGCTCTATGATGTCAGCCGACAGTGGGCTTCAGCCTGCTGTCTGCTGAAAACGGGTCACAGGAGTGCAGTCCTGTGATCCGCAGGAGAAGTAGAGCCAAACAACGAGCTTTGGCTCTACTTCTCCTTTAAGTTTAAAATTTAGTGAGCTAAAGGGAATAATATAGCATAAAAGTATTCGGTCAGATCTGAAGATGATCTTATGTTGTTAAATAGTTGTCAACCACTTTTGCGGTGAGCAATCAATCAAGCAGGTTAAAACCAGGCTTCAATACCACTGAGTTTCCACTGAAGATAAGCAATAGTGACAGAGGAAGGTTCAGCGCTCATCATCACCTCTCATCTGCTCTCGCTTTACATGAATCCGATACCTGAGGGTCAGCAGATGCATGTATATCTGACTGCTGCTGTAGGTCTAAAAGCAGCCTAAGAGTGGCTATGCATGGCATGATAGGGCAAGGATCAAGGGAATGTAGGGAGTCCCTAGGAGGTTTGAAAATACTTGAAACTCTTCGAAATGTTCACTACCATAACCAGCTTGCTGGAAAATGTCTGTGTGATGGTATCAGTCCTTCTAAAAGACATTGGGGAAGGAAATAATTATTAACATGTGCAATGCTTCTGCATATCATCAGAGTTAAAGGTTGCTGAGTTCAAAGGTGAGCAGAACTCTTATTCTTAATGAGGCACCTGCCTATATCTAAAAGGGTCACTACATTACCAGCTGTAATGGTTACTATGTTGTCTGGAAGCCACAGGAGCAGGATTGGTTGGTTATCAGCCTTTAAAGGGAGAAATACATAGGCTGCCACTGCTCTTCTCTTTCTAATAATACCACGTTGACCCACTGGCCTCAATACTTCAACTAACTGACACTGAACATACAAAGATGGATAGTTCTGACTTCACATACTTGTTCCGGATCTATGACTTAAACTGCACTGGAGCCATAAGCATTTTTAGCAGTGATAGCTTGTAAATCCTTCTGCTTTAATTTACTGCTATAAACCCAAAAATGTACAAAACAATTACGTGTATCCAAAAACAGAGGACACGGACAAATAGCTGTTCACTTCACAGTACTTACAGATTACATTTTTTTTGGTGGGGAGATCCCCTTTAACAGCACCTCTGTGAGGCATTGCTGGCCCTGTGCGTTCACTCTTGGCCCGGTGTGATGATCACAAGGTGCTGCGACTCGCCCGCTTGTCCTTATTAAGCACGGCATTAATCAGAGTAATTGGGTATGTAGGCCTAGGTTATAAAATCATGGCATGTCTAATGAAGGAGCGCCCTATAGAAGGAGTGCAGCGTTTTTAATCTAATGTCAGTTTTATGGATTATGACTGCAGTTTTATGGAGTGTGATATGAAATGGTCAAGATTCATTGCTCTCTCTGGATTAATTTGGAAAAGCAGTTTTTCCTGGTTCTAGGCCCGAAAACAATTATTTCTTGTATATGCCCCTCTCCCGGCACTGTACACACATCACCCTACTAGGAAACAGCAAGCGTCCAAACATAAACATCTGAGAGAGCCTGGACGAGGCCGACGCGATTATTATTATTTATACAGGCAGTGCCGCCGCTCAAACCCAGGGTGGCTGCATACATCGTAAACTGCTGTGTCCATCGTTTAATAAGCCAGACTTTATCTATTACTAGAACTAGATCATATTTTAAGAGAGATTTGTGCAAATATTCAGAGGATTCCTAAGGTTTTGCATCACAAAAGTCTTCATGTAGGGGTTCTTACCTGGAGGTATCCAAACCTCTTAGGGGGTTGGGATTCAAATGATGGGGTATAAGACAGGATATCTGAATAATTGTTAGCATGCTGTTTATATAGACATAGGTGCAACAACCTTTCTCATATAGTATATTGGGGTTGATTTACTAAAACTGGAGAGTGCAAAATCTCTGCATAGAAACCAATCAGCTTCCAGGTTTTATTGTCAAAGCTTAATTGAACAAGCTGAAGTTAGAAGTTGATTGCAGTGGCAACTGGTTCTCAAAATGTTTTTGGGGGGTGCAAACAAACTGAAAAATTCTGAAAAACAAAATATCAAATGCAGCCACTGTGCCCATCAATTGCAGCCACTGTGCCCATCAAATGCAGCCACTGTGCCCATCAAATGCAGCCACTTTACCCATCAATTGCAGCCACTGTGCCATCAATTGCCGGCACTGAGCCACATCAAATGCAGCCACTGTGCCCATCAAATGCAGCCACTGTGCCATCAATTGCCGGCACTGTGCCACATCAAATGCAGCCACTGTGCCCATCAAATGCAGCCACTGTGCCCATCAAATGCAGCCACTGCCACTTACCGTTCCCGCCACAGGGTTTCCTGTGGTAAAAACCAACAGACCCAATCTTCACCCTTTACGGTGGGTTCCGTTAACAAACCTTCAGGAACCGGGGACCCTCGGGGAACCCACACTCCTGGCCCTGTAAAAGCACCCTGTCAGTAAAAGTTTATGGCTCTAAAATACCAAAGTACTGGGTCCCGTGGTCCAGCTCTCTAAAAAGGGAAAACCTTGTTTCTTCGGACACGAGGCCAGGGTACCATTCAATTCGGCCTGAAAGACACTTTAAATGGATCCGGCTGCATAGCTAGCCCCAGCAAGGATTGCTCCAGTGGAGCTCAGCACATCACATCATTACTTGTGACCAACACCTTAGACACTGGCGAAAAAACTGAGGTACTCCCAGTAGTGGGAAGGGTTATATAGGGAGTGGACTTCCTGTCTTAGGGTGTGCCAGTGTCCGTCACCTGAAGGTGGCCTATAACCCACATAGTAACTACTATGGCTCTGTGTCCCGTGATGTGCGATAAGAAATGCAGCCACTGTGTCCATCAATTGCAGCCACTGAGCCAATCAAATGGAGCCACTGTGCCCATCAGTTGCAGCCACTGTGCCCATCAATTGCAGCCACTGTGCCATCAAATGCCGCCATTGTGCCCATCAAATGCCACCACTGTGCCCATTAAATGCTGCCATTGTGCCCATCAAATGCCACCACTGTGTCCCTCAAATGCCACCGTTGTGCCCCATCAAATGCAGCCACTGTGACCCCGCTCGCCCATTGTCTGACTGGCACTTACCCCATCTTGGTGGCGGGTCAGGCAGCGGCGAGCTGTGTTCTCCGTGTGTCTCTTCTTGCTTCCTGCTAGGCGTCCAATAACAGAGCCTGTCCTTTCAGCCAATCAGGTGACAGGTATCAGACCCCCGCTTCCTGATTGGCGGAGAGGCGGTTTAGTGTTAGAAAAGCAAATATTCATTTGCTTTTCTAACACATCTGGATGGATTCCGAGCGCAATGCTCTGCACTCCGAGTCCACCTTTTTTGAAGCCTATTAGAGCCTATGGCTCTAATCAGATGCTTAAAAAAAACACCCCCCCCCCCCGCCACTGTAATTCAGGCGCCCTAAAAGGGGCCGGATGCCTGAACAGGGGGTGGCCATGGATAGATTCATGCAATGCATGAATCTATCCATTCTACATAGAGGGAGTGGCTGGAGAGAGGGGGCGATGCCCATGTGCCCTCAATGGACTGGGCCACCCCTGGTTGATTGGCTACAATGCACAGCTGCACCAGATTTTGCCATCTCTGGTTTTAGTAAATCAACTACACTGTGTTTATTAGTTGTGCCACTAGGTGGTAGTGTTCCTAGTGGAACTACATGGTTATCATGTAATTTCCTGCCATGTTGTTTCCAATAAAACAAGAAGGGTCCAGGTATATGTCCAGCACCAACTGACTAGTAAAATCTTATCTGCAACAGCTTTCCAACCATAATTAAAACAAAAAAGAAACAGAATTCCTTGCGTTACAGGTAACAAAATCAAAGTAGAGAAATTGAATTAATTTGTCATATGACATCTAAGTAACATTGTCAGTAAATGGATCTTGATCCGATGAGCACAAATCTGACTAGTAATACTATATGGCCAAAAGTCTGTGGACACCTGACCATAAGCTTGTTGGACCTCCCATTCCAAAACCATGGACATTAAAAGAGAAGTATGGCCAAAACTTGTTTGGCCATATTTCTCATGTGGATCACAGGAGTGCACTTACATTTGCATGTCTATGACCCAGAATCAGCTGACAGCAGATCCAGATGCTGGAAGGATCCCATCAATAATTTTGTGATCCACCCAGATACCCAACCGGCATCTGGCTCAGCCTCTCAACACACCGCTGGGAGGCTGAGTCAGTCACTCCCACCCCCTCCACAGCCCGGTTCTCCAGTGAGCGCGTTGGAGGGGCAGAGCAAAGAGCGGTGACTGACAGTCAATGCTCTCTGCTCAGAGTAGACCAAAGAACTGAGGGATCAGTAGTCATGTGATCACTCAGTTCTCGATCTTAGAGCCGGTGGGGGACCGATGTTGCAGCCATATGGGCGAATATGTACAGTATGTGTATTTTTTTTATTTCCCACACATCTCCTTCACTCTTCTGTAAAGGCTTTCTACAAGGTTTTGGAGTGTCTGTGGGAATGTGTGTTCATTTAGCCAAAGAGCATTTTGGATGAGAAGACCTGGCTCAAAATTGGCATTTTAATTCATCTCAGAGGTGTTGAGTAGGATTAAACTTCTAAAAACGATATCATGCTGATATAGAAAAGGGTTCTCCCCAAACTGGTGTCACATCTTTGTATGCTGTAGCATTACCAGTACTCTTCACGTTAAACACCTAAACTCAATAATTTGGAGAGGTATCAACATACCTTTGACCACATAGGTAGGAGTGATGGTGGGATGTCTACAAATGTATGGCCATACAGTATAACATGTATTCAGGATTAGCTATTTGAAAAAAATACAGTGGGGGAAATAATTATTTGATTCCCTGCAGATTTTGTAAGTTTGCCCACTTACAAAGAAACAAAGGGTCTATAATTTTTATCATAGGTGTATTTTAAATGATAGAGACAGAATATCAACCAAAAATCCAGAAAAAAACACATGATACAAATGTTATAAATTGAGTTGCAGTTCAGTGAGTAAAATAAGTATTTGATCCCAAGCAAAACATGACTTAGTACTTGGTGCGGAAACCCTTGTTGGCAATCACAGAGGTCAGACGTTTCTTGTAGTTGGTTACCAGGTTTGCACACATCTCAGGAGGGATTTTGGTCCACCGTTCTTTACAGATCTTCTAAATCCTTAAGGCTTCTTGGCTGTTGCTTGGCAACTTGAAGTTTCAGCTCCCTCCATAAATATTCTATAGGATTAAGGTCTCCATGACCTTAATGTGCTTCTTCTTGAGCCACTCCTTTGTTGCCTTGCTGAGGGAAGAATGTTCTTATTCAAGATTTTACAATACATGGCCCCATCCATTGGCCCCTCAATGCGACAAAGTCAGCCTGTACCTTTAGCAGAGAAACAACCCCAAAGCATAATGTTTCCACCTCCGTGCTTGACTGTAGGGATAGCATTCTTAGGGTCCATAGTCAGCATTTTTTTCCTCCAAACACGGCAAGTTAATGACAAAGAGCTAAATTTTGGTCTCATCTGATCACAGCACTTTCTCCCAATCCTTCTCTGAATCAAAACTGAGCGTGATTGAGGTGAATAGAGCTTCCGTGCTTAAATTTGATTGTGTTACTATTGTACTAGTTGTGAACCACTGGGGCAAAAAGTGGTATGAATCCAATGTTTAGAGTCTAAAAATCGAAGTGCCACACTAAGTAGGATTTGATCCTAAACTTATATCGTACATACGTGTTTCAGGGGCCACACTGCTGCCCCTTCATCAGAGCTCTGAGAATGCTGATAAGTATGCTGAGCGATGATGAATAAGTCCTGTGAATCCACAGAGGACATGGTCATGTTCAGCAACCAGTTGGGGCTTTAAATGAATCCGGTAGAGACAGACATATAGAAAGTTTTACTGATGAGCTCTTCTTCAGAAAATGTTGGTTTCCTGGCCTTAAAGCTGTACTCAACTCCCCTCATCCCGTTTTATTCCCCCTTACCAGCAGTACTCTTCAAAGCACATACTCACCTGCACAACGAATCCAGCACTGTCCCGCTGCGATCCGCTATTTGGGTGTCACACAGCCGGTCCTGCACTGCCATCTTGGTCCATATCAGCTAACTGCCTTATCCAGATGCCCTGATGAAGCGCCGACCCGACCGCCTTCGGACAACCTTGTCCGGAAGGCGATCGACCGATCATGCAGCCTCCTGAAAGATGTGATCTAAGTATCCCAGGAAGCTGCTGAACCAGGTACATGACATTCTGGCTTAGGCTGGAATAGTGTCAGGGGGCTGGACTTAAAAAAAAAGAAAAAAAAATAGGAGAAAAGAAAACATACTTTTTGTTTGGAGTTGAGCATTAATGCGGAACTAACTTCCTGTTGGGAGTTTAGTTCAGCTTTAATATATTCAGAATTCCCAATCTGCATGCAGGTTCTGGGTCAGTGACTTTGAAGGTACACAAAGTACAATGGATCACCATGACAGCCAGGCATCTAGTATTTTCAGAGGGAGTGGTCAGCATGTTACATATTTATCACCTTATTCATCACCCCCCTGGCAAAACGAGCAGGTAAAGAGATTGTAAAGTCTTGTTTTTTTTTTTTTTTTTAAATAAACATGTTATACTTACCTGCTCTATAAAGTTGGTTTTGCATGGAGCAGGCAGGATCCTCCTGTTCTCGGGTCCCTTTCTGTGCTCCTGGCTCCGCCCTCCTGTTGAGTGCCCCCACAGCAAGCAGCTTGCTATGGGGGCACCCGAGTCACAGCTCCCTCTGTCCATTGAGACACAGAGCCGCGGCCCGGCCCCGCCCCTCTCTCTCCTGATTGGCTGTCAGCGTGAGGAGAAAAACTAGCCGATTACCGGCTCTGTTTACATCACATGCTCAGCTTTCATTGGTTGACAGCTGAACATGTGGTAAGGGGTCGGGATCAACCCCTTACTCCGATCTGTGATCAGCCGAGTCTCATAGACTCATTGATCACAGAGCATGCCGCACGCGCCCTGCAGGGGGGGAACGGGAGGACGTCTATTGAGTAGGTCCTCGCTGAATTCTGCATTCTGTAAGAGTGAAGATTTTTCTTCCCCAGAGTTTAGCTTTAAGAACTGAACACTTTCATCTGATCTGGTTTGGGGGGGGTATGGAATTGTGCAGTGTATGCTGAGATGAGGTTAAACCCAGGATGAAAATATACAGACTGTTAGATAAAAACTTCCACTCAGAACCAAAGTGACTCTCTCATCTGGTTTCAGTTTAAGGAAAAGAAAAAAATATCTGCAACTTTTTTTTTCCCCCCAAAAAGTTATTGCTGAAAAATAGCTCGTAAAATGACAGTAACCAAGAACATTTAATTAGCTGCTCTCTCGCCTTTCATCTTCTGTCATGTTGTTTTCGGTCTGCAAGGAATTCCACTTCCCATATCGAGCCAAGTTTTCGGGGAGTGGAACCTAAACTACATCCTGACTGGGGGGGACAGGACTTAAAGCAGAACTCCGAACTTATTACATAGAGAGATGTTTGTTTTAAAATGAGCAGCAGGTAAACTCTTTACCTATAACTACCTATTACCTATAACTAAAACTTTCACCTCTTTCTTTGTCATGATAAAGCAGAAAGAATGCTGTGTGGTTTTTGATTTCTAACTATGTGGACGTTCCAACCCTCAACACAACGCAACATTCCGACATATTACACCGGGCGTTCCCAACTCAAATAAGTGCCAGGTTTGAGTAGGATAAGAAAGAAGGGGTCAGGTTAGTTCAACCAAAGGCTCCGTTTACATACTGTTATTTAAAGAAAATTATATGGCAATTAACATTTCAATAACAAGCAAATATACATCCTAAATAAACTTGCCCCGAGCGGCAAGTTGGTTCCTTTTCATTGGTATCTCTGGGAGAAGTGGTGGTCATTGCAGTTCCCCTTTACAACGATGGTAAGTGGAGAGGTACCTGTGTATAATGGTGGTTAGTAGAAAAGAGTCCTTCTTATAATGGTGGTCAGAGGGGAAGGGTCCCCTTACATTGGTAAAATTGAAGAAAGTGGAAAAATAGAGTTGGACCCATGCGGTTATCCTATTGGTATTATCATTCTATCTTAATATAAGGATGTTGATATAGGTGTTCTGGTTCCTGGGCAGGTGACTTCCAAACTCCAGTAGGCCTCCACAGTTTTGTCGGTTTGTAGTGTAAAGTAAAAAAAAATGTAAATTGAAGTGCCACGCCACTGCTGAAAGATCCGGATTTGACTTTATTTTAGTAGGGGTCAGGGAGACAATCAAAAAAGTAGCCAAAAGCATGTCAGAGGGCCAAAAACGAACCCCCACGAGGGTTTGAAATGTAGAGGGACTAGCTGGACATTGAATGGTGTAAACATCTTCGCAGGTCACAGGTCAGCAGCTAGTTTGGGAGCCCTTACATTGGTAATTAGTAGAAAAGGGTCCCTTACATTGTTGGTAAGTGAAGAAAGGCAAGGCCCCTTACACTAGTGGTCAGTGGTGAAGCACTCTCTAACACTGGTGCTCAATGGAAAAGTTCCCCTTACATTGAAGGTCAGTGCGGGGCCTCCAAACACTTGTAGTCAGTGATGACGCTGTCCCTTATATTTGTGGTCAGTATAGAGCTCCTTTACGTTTGTGGCCAGTATAGAGCCCCTTTAAATTGGTGGTTAGTGCTGTAATGTGCCCTTACATTGGTGGTCATTAGTGTAGGGACTACACACATTAAAAGTCTGTAAAATTTCCCCTTAAATGAATAGACATTAGTGTATTACCTACGTACACTGAAGTTCAGCAAAGCTTCCCTTTGCATTGGTGGTCAATGTAATGCCCCCTTACCCTGGTGGTCAGTGACATGTCACCTTGCATTGGTGGTCAGTGACATGTCACCTTGCATTGGTGGTCAGTGGTGTAATGTCCCACTTACATTGGTGGTCAGTGGAGGAGGGGCCATACATTGATGTTTTGTGGGGAAGTCCACCCATACTCTAGCGGTCAATGGTAACGTTACCCTTCAAGTGGTAACTAGTTGGGAATTAATAATGTGAGAATATGTGCCCTTAAAGCAGTTTTGGCGCTGAGAACTCAAAGCTGTTTGGCGCTGGCATAGAGGCCTTGCAAATTTGGAGCAGATCCCATCTCAGGCTGGCCTGATACTTCTGGAAAGGAAAAGATATGTGTTTGAAGTTAAGTTAAAGTTTAAGGTTAGGGATAGCAGGTTTTTAGCTTAACTCTTAAAGTGATACTAAACACACACTGTTTAATTTATATTATCCCTTCTTTTTCTGTATGGGGATATCTGTATGGGCACTGTAATTATTTGAATATAAAAAAAAATCTAAGTACCTTTTTTCTTACTCGATATACACTTGTCACGTGACCCAACTTTTTTCAGTCTGTCTGCAGGGAAACACAAGCAAGACGAGCTTCTAGCCTCTGCTGCTGATCACGTTTAAAATAAAATAAAAAAATAAATAAATAAAAAAATGCCTTTGGGATACCGAGTAAAAAAAAAAAAAAAATAATATCAATAAACTGAAATTCTCATACAAATATATATTGGAAATTAAATTTTTATTATTTTTGTATCTGTGGGCAGATTTGTGCCAGTCACGCCCCTCCAGCCCGTGTCTTAGAATAACAGGGAGGTGAAGCCTCCATCAATCAAGATAGAATATCCCACTCCCATTGTGTTTAGCTGGTTAGTGGGCATGAAGGAGAAGGGAGGGAGTGGGCTGTCATTTACCACTATGTATACGCTCACATCTGTGACTCTATGCTCACTTGGGCTGCTCAGATGTGATAGGGAGGAAATGCTCAGTATATAAATTCACTGAAAACTGGGCATGTGTAGAGCCGCCAGCACTGCTCTGCAAAATCCCCAACTACAGTGGGGACATGGACAGAGAACAGAAAACAAATCCCATACTGACTGAGTGAGTATGAACAGCATGTAATACATAAATACACCATTTATTCATAGTGTTTAAAGTGGTTGTAAACCTGACATGAAATATGAACAAAGCACATCCCTCTATAGTGTGTACTTGTCTCAGTTAAGAGCACTAAGTGTCATTTCTGTCTGCTGCTTCGCTCCTTTGCTATCAGGATGAGTCACTTCTGACAACTTTTCCTGAAACCAAGAGAAACAAGGTGATAAGGGAGGGATCTCCAGCTGATTGACAGCCTCAGCTCTGTTCCTGTGTGAAGTGGTGTGTGTCCCCCATCCAATCAGCTCTCAGAGCTTTCCTCACTGAGTTCTGCAGAGTATAACGTCAGCTCTCCGCCCCCCCCCCCCCCCGTTTTCTGACATCTCAGACAATATTTACAAATTCTGGACATTCAACGGCTGTAGAGAACTGCAGATAAACAGGTACAACTTATGTAGGAGGATTTGTTTTATCTCTTTGTATCACCCGAGGCCAGTCACTTTACTGGGTATATATGTAAGGGTTTATAACCACTTTAATGATATGGGTTTAATGACACTTTGGGGGTTATTTACTAAAGCAGGAGCGTGAAAACATCTGGTGCAACTCTCTGCATAGACATCAATCAGCTTCCAGGTTTTATGGTCAAAGCTTAATTGAACAAGCTGAAGTTAGAAGCTGATTGGCTACAGCTGCACCAAACTGTCAGTTTTAGTAAATCTCCCCTATTAAGTCTTAAAAGTAACTTTTCAGTTTGGTTTTCACTGTCCATATTTGTGACTGAATTAGGGTTAATTTAGGAGTTAAATTATATTTTTGGGTTGGATTAACCACTTGCCGACCGCTGCACGCCGATATACGTTGGCACAATGGCAGCGGTGGGCAAATGGGCATACCTGTACGTCCCCTTTAAGAGGCGGGGATAGCAGGCACGCGCGCCTGCCACGTACAGCGTGACCATGCCTGCGGGACCGGCGGACTCGATGTCCACCGGTCTCCCGGTGATCGTGTCACTGAGCCTCAGAACGGGGAAGTGCCTATGTAAACAAGGCATTTCCCCGTTCTGGCTTGTGTCATGACAGAGATCACTGCTCCCTGTCATCGAGAGCAGTGATTGCTGTCATGTGACTAGTAGCCCATCCCCCCAGAGTTAGAACCACTCTCTAGGACACACTTAATCTCTTCATCGCCCCCTAGTGGTTAACCTCTTCACTGCCAGTGTAATTTACACAGTAATCAGTGCATTTTTATAGCACTGATCGCTGTATAAATGATAATGATCCCAAAATAGTGTCAAAAGTGTCCGATGTGTCCGCCATAATGTCGCAGTTCCGATAAAAATTGCAGATCGCTGCCATTACTAATAAAAAAAAAATTAATAATAAAAATGCCAAAAAACTATCCCCTATTTTGTAAACGCTATAACTTTTGCGCAAACCAATCAATATACGCTTATTGCGACTTTTTTACCAAAAACATGTAGAAGAATACATATCGGCCTAAACTGAGGAAAAAAATTGTTTTTTTATATATTTTTGGGGGATATTTATTATAGCAAAAAGTAAAAAATAATGCGTTTTTTCAAAATTGTCGCTATTTTTTGTTTATAGCGCAAAAAACAAAAACTGCAGAGGTGATCAAATACCACCAAAAGAAAGCTCTATTTGTGGGGAAAAAAAGGATGTAAATTTTGTTTGGGTGCAACGTCGCACAACCGCGCAATTGTCAGCTAAAGCGCCGCAGTGCCGAATCACAAAAAGTGCTCTGGTCAGGAAGGGGCTAAAATCTTCTGGGGCTGAAGCGGTTAAAGGGGTTAAGAATGAGGACTAGCCTGAAACTTTTTTTTTTTAATCTACAGTTGCTTTTGGTGATGAACCCCCCCCCCCTTTCTTGCACCAAGTACTACCTGCCATCAGTTTTTCAGTGCTGAGGACCAACAAACACAAGTAAAAAGCTATAACAAGTAATCTCTACTATTTAATTTGTAACCTGCACTGACAGAAAACAGTTGGAATCTGCTTGGTTGGTATAGCTAAACCTGATAGTCCTCATTTCAGACACATTTTATGCCTCAACGGATCTCCTTGTGCTGCTCCCAGAATGCACTGCAGGGGGGAAAGGAATACATAAAATATGAAATGGGAAACAGGAGGAAATATTAAGGGCACCAATATTTTTGGCAACAGCGTAGATTAATAATTTATGGAGAAATTTGTTATCCAATCCACTTGGCAAATTCTCCAGGCTCCCAGCGGCATTTACTGGCAAACAGAAGCGGCACTGAGGAGAGGCTGCCATAGATCTCCTACAGTCTGGTCTGCCATGGTCGAAAGGCTGTGTAAATATTATATATATATATATATATATATATATATTAGTATATACTGTATACACACACGTATATGTTTAGATGCATACTTTTCCTATAGTCTAAAAACAAACCACATTCAAACCTCTGAGATTGTTCCGCTCTTAAAGGGAAACCATAATAAGTATATTACATTCTTATTGTAAGTAAACACATTCATAAATTACGTTTCTTTTATCACATGTCAAATTATATGTATAACCCGCTGATTTTACAAATAAACATTTAATATAAGGCGTGTCATTACCATTTTGTTTGTACAGCATATTAGGCAATCTGTATATACAGAGCTGATGTTAGAGACCACGGGGCCCCATACAGACAACCAGACACGGGGCCCCATACAGACAACCAGACATGGGGCCCCATACAGACAATGGGCCCCATACAGACAACCAGACACGGGGCCCCATATAGACAACGGGCCCCATACCGACAACCAGACACGGGGCCCCATACAGACAACGGGCCCCATACAGAAAACCAGACACGGGGCCCCATACAGACAACCAGACATGGAGCCCCATACAGACAACCAGACATGGAGCCCCATACAGACAACGGGCCCCATACCGACAACCAGACACGGGGCCCCATACAGACAACGGGCCCCATACAGAAAACCAGACACGGGGCCCCATACAGACAACCAGACACGGAGCCCCATACAGACAACAGGCCCCATACAGAAAACCAGATACGGGGCCCCATACAGACAACCAGACACGGGGGTCCCATACAGACAACCAGACACGGGGCCCCATACAGACACAGGGCCCCATACAGAAAACCAGACACGGGGCCCCATACAGACAACCAGACACGGGGCCCCATACAGACAACCAGACACGGGGGTCCCATACAGACAACCAGACACGGGGCCCCATACAGACACAGGGCCCCATACAGAAAACCAGACACGGGGCCCCATACAGACAACCAGACATGGGGCCCCATACAGACAACCAGACAAGGGGCCCCATACAGGCAACCAGACACGGGGACCCATATAGAAAACCAGACACGGGGCCCCATACAGAAAACCAGACAGGGGGCCCCATACAGACTATGCTTCAGTTATGAATGAACACAGTGAGTGATCAGTACCGATCACTCATTGTGTTCGTTCAGGAAAGGAAGAGCCTGGTAAATATGACATATTTATCAATCCCTTCCCCCACTCTCAATCTTGAAGGATTGTTTTGTGTGCTTGCAGCTGCCAGCGGGAAGGAGGAGGGGGAAGCCAGCAGTGCTCCAGGGGTAGGGGGGCACACAGGGGCCTGGGCAGCAAGGGGAAATGTATGGTGCACAAGGAGGTGGATTGATGTGGCATGGGGGGGGGGACAATTACTGGAACCGATCCCCTGTATGTCTCTCTCTGCAGCAGCTGAAAGCCAACTGAAGGGAGGTGAAGGCAGCTTTCAGCTGCTGCAGAGAAAGCCATACAGGGTATTGTTTCCAATAATTGCCCCCTGCCGCGCCTCTTACCCTCCCTGCCCACATTCCATGAACTCTGCTGCCTGGGCCCCCTTGCTGGCATAGGCCCCATACAGGAGGACTGGTGGTGCCCCCTTATCAAAAGCCCTGTGTGTATAACTGACTAAACAAGATAGTCCCTGCTAGATGAGAAGAATAGGATGTGTAATCTAATCGCTTCTGATTTTCAGCTCCAAAATACTGCTGTATGTCAGTTCTGCAAAGCTGCTGTCCTTGATGGGAACTTGCCACTTGCTGTTCTTATGTAATATTTTACATTTACACTGACCACCAACGTCATGGGGGATTCTACACTGACCATCAATGTACTGAGGCATTCTACACTGACCCCCATATCCACACTCCAGTGCTCAGACTGAAGTACATCCAATGGTGTCAGAGCCTTAACACAATTGGAATGCTGATGCGTTTCATGGAAAGTGCCCCCTTCTTTGGAGCTCTGAAGAAGGGGGCACTTCCCCCGAAACACGTTAGCCTTCTGTGTTATACATGGTCAGATGACATTACCTTATGGCTGGAGTTGCAATTCGATAAGTCTGTTCCTTACAATGTTTGTGAGTATGCAATTGTCTTCGGATCCAACAATAATGGATGATGGTAATGCTCTAGGCATTTGTGCCCTCCTGTGTTGTGTTTTTACTGACCCCCATATGTAAAGGGAAATTCGATAATGACTACCTATATATACAGTGGGTAAAATATGCATTGAACATGTCACCATTTTTCTTGGTAAATCTATTTCTTTTCCCAATATTTTTATTCAAAATTTTTTCAAAAGATATAAAATTCAATTTTTACATGTTTTGTTTAAGGTGTTAGAACAGATAACAAGTTATTTATGCATAATAACCAAAAAAAGAAAGAACTAGGGAGGTTACACACCACATAATCACATATTGTTATTAATTCCTTAACGTGTTTCATGTATAGCATGGGGAGTCGCAGGGGGAGAATTCTCACTCCCTGACTCCTCTACCTGGTGCAACCTTCTAACTTAACTCCAAAAGCAGCCCTAGGGCCTCAATTAACCCCATAGTCTTCGAGGGTTATTTTATATAGTGAGGAAAAGAGGAAGAAAGGAATAAGAAAGTGAAAAGTAAAGGGTAGAAGAAGGTGAGAGGGAGGTGCACTCCTGTCTCGGAGCGAGGGATTCCTAAGATTCCCATCGCATTAGGTATTCGAGATGTATCTTATCCAAGGGTCCCATATTCTTTCAAACAAAGCCATTTTGTCATTTAAGATAGCAGAGAGACGTTCATTAACCATGATCCAAGACAGTTTAGATCTTATGAGATGAAATGGGATCGTTGAGGAGTTCCAAGATTTAGCTATCGCTATCCTTGCTGCTACAAATATAAAGGTTATGAGTTTCCGCATGTATTTCGATGTTCCTTCTACGGTGCGTCCCAACAGTGCATGTAAGGGTGACTTGATAAGGTTCACTTGGGTTAATGAGTAGATAAAGTTGTATGTGCGGATCCAAAATCTACGCACTTTTGGGCAAGTCCACCAAGTGTGTATCATGGTGTCTTCAGTGTTGCATCCCCTTAAAGACTGCGGGGAGGCCTCTGGAAAAAAAGCTGCCACTCTCGCTGGGACCAAATACCATCTCATCAGAACTTTATAGTTTGCTTCTATCAAATAAGTATTGATATATGATTTGGATGCCTGCAGAGACAGTTTGTTCCAGTCTTCAACTGTTAGACTGACATCTATATCTTGTTCCCATTTTTGCATGTAAAACAATTTCTGAGAGGTTGATGTTAAAATACTATATATCAATGAAATATGACCCGAGTGTTTGTCTATGGTTCTGCAAAAATTTTCCATTTGGGTGGATTTAGTTAAGTCTGAGGTAAATCTATTTCTAAAGGTGCTATTGACATATAATTTTCACCACATGTTGATAACAACCCATGCAATCCATACAAAGAAACCAAAACAAATAAGTTCAGAAATTAAGTTATGTGTAATAAAATGGAATGACACAGGGAAAAAGTATTGAACACAAGAAAAAAGGGAGGTGCAAAAAGGCATGGAAAGCCAAGACACCAGCTGAAATCAATCAGTAACTAGAAAGCAATCCTGCCCCTTGACAGTGCAAATTATTATCAGCTGGTTCAGTCTCAACTGATGGCCTATAAAAAAAGTTTCTCATTACCAAGGTGTCACACAAGAAACATCTCATGATGGGAAAAAGCAGAGAACTCTCTCAAGACCTTTGCAATCTTATTGTTGCAAAATATACTGATAGCATTGGTTTTGAATATTCCAGTGAGCACTGTTGGGGATATAATCCGGAAATGGAAAAAACATAATTTCACCATAAACCCGCCACAACCAAGCTCGTTTAAAGTTTCCTGCACAACATTTAGACAAGCCTATGAAATACTGGGAGAATATAGTCTGGTTAGATGAAACCAAAACTGAACTCTTTGGATACCATAATACATACCATGTATGGAGGTCAAATGGCACCGCTCATCACCCCAAAAACACCCCCATACCAACAGTGAAGTTTGGAGGTGGGAACATCATGGTGTGGGGCTGTTTTACAGCATACGGTACTGGCAAACTTTATTTCATTGAGGGAAGGATGAATGGAAAAATGTACCAGGACATTCTTGATAAAAATCTGCTGCCATCTACCAGGATGATGAAGATGAAACGAGGGTGGACATTTCGGAAAGACAATGATCCCAAACACAAAGCCAAGGAAACTCTCAATTGGTTTCAAAGAAAGAAAATAAAGCTGCTAGAATGGCCCAGCCAATTATCTGACTTGAATCCAACAGAAAATCTATGGGAAGAACTAAAGATCTGAGTTCATAGAAGAGGCCCACAGAACCTTCCAGATTTGAAGACTGTTTGTGTGGAAGAATGGGCCAAAATCACACCTGAGCAATGCATTCGACTAGATTCTCCACACAGGAGCCTGCGTCTTGAAGCTGTCATTACAACAAACGATTTTGTATGAAGTATTAAATACATTTCAGTTAGCGTGTTCAATACTTTTTCCATGCGTCATTCCATTTTATTACACAACTTAATTTCTGGACTTATTTGTGTTGGTTTCTTTCTATATATGGATTGCATGGGTTGTTACAGACATGTGGTGAAAATGTCATGTCAATAGCACCTTTAGAAAAATGGTGACGTGTTCAATACTTATTTTACCCGCTGTATATCAAATAACAAAACAGCAGCAACACATGAAAAAATTGATTAAACCAGTTCAGCGGTTACATGCCACAATCTCAATACTAAAAGGTGGACGGAAGCAATGCAGAATGTTGAAGAGTTTACAGTCCGACAAGGTATAAAAGAGGTATATTATACACTGGGACAGATTGCATGTTATAAGGGAGCATTGTAGGCAATAGAGGAGCTTCTAAACCATAACTGTATAAGAGAGTGATATAGAAAATGGAAGTACAGTCAGAGAACAAGGGAATAGTACAGATGATAGAGCATCAGGTATGTGAAGAATTTTGTTTAAAGGGCCCAAAGTTGCCATCCTAACTAGTGCCAATGTCTTCTTAATCCAGGTCTGCTGCTGAGTCTCCAAAAGGGATACCACCCAAGACATTTTTGTTATTAGTGGTCAGAGTTGACTCCTGGCATCTTCTATTTCTTAGATGCTTCAACAGTGAGATCTTCTTGCCGTAAATACAGACTCTGTTTCTGTCCATCTGGGAGTTTTGGGTTTTCTCGCCCACCTTTGTGTGTTCTAACCCCTCCTGTTACGTTGTTCGTAATGTACACTATATTACCAAAAATATTGTGACGCCTGCCTTTACATGCACATGAATTTTAATGGCATCCCAGTCTTAGTCCGTAGGGTTCAATATTGAGTTGGCCCTCCCTTTCCAGCAATAACAGCTTCAACTCTTCTGGGAAGGCTGTCCACAAGGTTTAGGAGTGTGTCTATGGGAATTGTTTGACTATTCTTCCAGAAGCGCATTTGTGAGGTCAGGCAGTAATATGGACGAGAAGGCCTGGCTTGCGATCTCCGCTCTAATTTATCCCAAAGGTGTTTTATCGGGTTGAGGTCAGGCCAGTCAAGTTCCTCCACCCCAAACTTGCTCATCCATGTCTTTATGGACTTTGCTTTGTGCACGTGTCCAAATCATTTGGTGGATTGTACCCTTATTTCCAGTGAAGGGAACTCTTAAGGCATCAGCATACCAAGACATTTTGGACAATTTCATGCTCCCAACTTTGTGGGAACAGTTTGGAGATGGCCCCTTTCTGTTCCAACATGACTGCGCACCAGTGCACAAAGCAAGGTTCATAAATACATGGATGAGCAAGTTTGGGGTGGAGGAACTTGAATGGCAGTCAACACCTCAGCCCGATAGAACACCTTTGGGATGAATAAGAGCGGAGACTGCTAGCCAGGCCTTTTCGTCCAACATCAGTGCCTGACCTCACAAATGCGATTCTGGAAGAATGGTGAAACATTCCCATAGACACACTCCTAAACCTTGTGGACAGCCTTCCTAGAAGAGTTGAAGCTGTTATAGCTGCAAAGGGTGGGCCAACTCAACATTGAACTCTAAGGACTAAGACTAAGTTCATGTGCGTGTAAAGGCAGGTGTCTCAATACTTTTGGTAATATAGTGTAACATATCATAAATCTACATTCATCAGGGATGATGGGAGCCCATCAAAATGAGCACAGCTGGTGTGCAAACCCAGGAACTCAGCACAGAGACAATAGAGCTGCCAAGAGGTAGAAGACGTCTGGTTAAATTAGCTCTCCAGCAACTACCAAAATCTAAAAGAAATTGATTTGGTGGACTGACCGTTTCAGAACAAAACTTTCAAATGATGCAATGGCCAAAAATATTGGTACCCCTGCATTTCTGTCAGATAATGCACCACTTTGCCGAGAAATTTTGTGCAATTACAAATGTTTAGGCATTCTCATGTTTATTTCTTTTGTCTGTATTGGTATGACTCAAAAAAGTGGAGAAACAAAAAGCCAAAACTCAAAACTCCAAAAATGGACTGGACAAAATTATTGGCACCTTCAATTTAACATTTGGTAGCACACCCCTTGGAAATAATAACTGAAATGAATTGCTTCCTGTAACAATCAATGATTATCTTACACTTACACAATGGAATTTTGGACCACTCTCCTTTCGCCAACTGCTCCAGGTCTCTCAGATTGGAAGGGTTCTTTTTCCCAACTGCTGTTTTGAGATCTCTCCACAGGTGCTCTATGGGATTTAGATCTGGACTCATTTCTGTCCAGTATTCTCCAGTGCTTTGTCTTAAACCATTTCTGGGTGCTTTTTGATGTGTGCTTTCAGACATTGTACTGCTATAAGACCCATGACCTCTGACGGAGACCCAACTTTCTGACACGGGGCTTTATATTGCAACCCAGAATTCTTTGGTAATCTTCACATTTTATAATGCCATGCACACAGTCAAGACATCCAGTGCCCGAAGAAGCAAAGCAACCCCAAAAGATCAGTGAACCTTCACCTTGTTCGACTGTAGGGACTGTATTCTTTTTTTATTAAAGGCCTCACTTCTTTTTCTGAAAACAGTAGAATGATGGCCTTTACCAAAAAGCTGTAACTGTGTTTCGTCTGTCCATAGCACATTCTCCCAAAAGGACTTTGGCTTCCTCAGGAACGTTTTGGCAAACTCTAATCTGGCTTTTTTCCTCCTGGGTCTCCTACCATAGCATCCCTTTTCATTCAGATGGGCGATGTATAGTGGGAGCTGACACAGTTGTACCCTGTGCCTGAAGGTCAGCTTGAATTTGTCTGGAAGTTGATCGAAGTTCTTTATCCAGCATTTGAACAATCCTTCATTGCAATCTTTTTGATCAATTTTTCGCATTCGTCCACGTCCAGGGAGATTAGCTACAGTGCCATGGGCTGTAAACTTCTTGACAATGTTGCGCACAGTAGAATACAGGCACACAGGAACATTAAGATCTCTGGAGATGAACTTGTAACCTTGAGATTGTCCATGCTTTTCCACAATTTTTGTTCTCAATTCTTTGCTGCTCTTTCTCTTCTCCATGCTCCGTGTGGCACACAGAGACACACAACAGAAAAGGTTGAGTAAATTATTAACCATTTTAACTGGTTGCCGGTGTGATTTCTATATTGTCAGCACCTGTTAATTGATACAGGTGAGTTTAATTACAAATTACAGGAGCATCACAAACGTGGAATGCAATTATTTCTTACAATTTTGAGAAGGCGCCAATAATTTTGTCCAGTACATTTTTGGAGTTTTGCGTGTAATGCGTCAGTTTGGACTTTTTGTTTCTCCACTTTTTTGTGTCATACCAATAAAAACAAAAGAAATAAACATGAGAATGCCTAAACATTTGTAACTGCAACAATTTTCTGGGTGAAGTGGTGCATTATCTGACAGAAATGCAGGGGGGGCAATATTTTTGGCAATGACTGTATGTACCTTTTATAGACACCATGCAGTTGCAACTTAAAAACTATTTTTTTCATGCATTATGACAGACATATCTCATTTGCCAACCATATTTTACTGGGAAAGGGTCGTATTGCTTCCTTCAGGCCAGTAACCCACATTAACGTTTCCAGGTATCCCAGGCTGTGTGTTGATAAAGGGGGTGTTGAAGTTCAGGGAGAGGGAGACAAATTTCAAAGCCAGTCTTCCACCCGCAGGTGTTTGTGGAGATGGAAAAAAAAGAGTCTCCTGGAACTTTTCTAGGGGTCAGAGGTCTCCCATGAATGAGAACCAGCAGCTTCCAAGAAACTGTTCTATGTAAAGATATGCACCAGTAATCTGGGAGGAGGACAAAGCTAAGATTTCAAGGAAAATGTAGGTAATGTGAAGAAAATGAAAGATAGTAAACTGTATGTGGCGCAAAGCAAACATCAAACTCCAGCTATCGTCTTCTAAACTGAGGTTTCTACTTCCAAGAATTCAAGGATGTTTCTTAGACCCAGGCTGCTGCAGTCCTATAACATCTGTATGATACTCCCTTTGAAAGGGAATCCCAGATTATAACGTTATCCAACAATATAAAAGTGCCAGACCTACCACTGAATGTGTGTATGCAACAGGTTCACTTTAAAAATGCAAGCAGAGTGCAAAGGAGTAGTCATCAGTACTGCCTGTAGGCTCCCTGCAGTTGAACTTTCACCATTGTCTTCTTCTGCATAGTGTCTCTGTGTGGAGGCAGACATCTTGGTAGAGGAACATGGCTTTTGATGACTGGTGGGGGAAGAAGCAGCAAGAGAGGTGCAGAAAACATAGATCCAAAGAATGAACAAAGCAGAAGAAGAGAGATCCTTGCATTGCAGGTCCTCAGGTACAGCTTTCTCTCCAGCGAGGAGAATAACGAGCAGCACAAAAGTGACAATACTAAATCTGTGGTGTCTGCATTCATTTTTTTAAGGCTTTTTTTCCCGCTGTGACTCTAAAAAAAACAAATTGACATACCCACCTCCATGCTGCAGCCGTCCCTTGCTGGGTCTAAGCCTGACAGTAAAAGACCAGGGGCACATTTCTGGGGAATGCCGATATGGTTGTCCAGATGAACATGAATCAAGAATGGGACCCAGGTGTGAAACAACAGATTGATCTGATTGATTGAGGAAGAGGGCATGTCCCTCGAAACGCATCAGCTAAATTTTACCCGATGGTTGTGTGTCTGGTGGTGATTTGTTGTTTATACTACCCTGTGATATTTCTCCTTTTGTGAGTATAATGTTTTTAGCTTTAAAATACTTATTAAAGAGTTATACAGTAATGCACTAGGCTTGTGCACCTTCTTTCTTTCTTTGCTTCTAGTTCTGGTTTTCCCCCAATTGAAGAGGGTATCAAGGCTCCAGTGCATACATAGGTGGTCCATTTGGGTTGTCTAAGGTTGAAGACATGTCCATGTGGATTCCATGAAGATTGGACTGCCTGGAAGATTGTTTCACTTGTAGCACAAACTTTTTTGTAAATGTATTCATCTATTTCTCACCCCACAGCAATCCAAACTTACAAACCGGAATTGTGCCTATTCCAGTTCTATTCAGGTTACCAACCAAAGCCCTTGCCCTCCTCCGCCTGTGAGATACAAGGGCACCACAGCAGTAGTATGGACCAGATGGATTACGATTGGTCAGTGTCATCCGTGTGACGGTGCTGACCAGTTAAAATCCATCTGGTCTGTACTGGACAGAGAGAAAGCAGCAGGGATTTCAAATCCCTGGACCATTGTAGTGGCTTGCAGGAGCGTGGACAGCTCAGGATTGCAGGAGGTAAGTAAAGCAGGGACCGGGTGAGCATTTATATAATAGAGGATTTACAAAGCCACAATGGGTTATATAAAGCGACAAAGCAGCAACTGAAGCATGCTTTACAGCTCCCTTTGTCTGACTGAAACCTCTACTAAACTGCTTGATAATTTTTGAGTCATTGCTAATAACATGAAAAGACTAGAGCTCTGCCTACTGGCTGGATAGGAAACCTACCTTGATCTGATTACATTATGTTTTTAGTCCTGACCATAATAAGTGAAAAAAAAAAAAATATGCACAAAACACCACTTTTATATATACAGCTGTAACACCCTTAGGCCCCTTTCACATGGGCGCCTCTGCTAAGCAGAATCCACTTGCTCAGCGGGGGATCTCTCCGCTGAACAGGCAGATGACAGGTCCGTGGTATGCTCCGTTATGCAGAGTGGACACGTACACAGTCCTGCTCCCCTCTATGGGGCAATCAGATGGAAACGGACTGCCTGTCCGTTTACATCCGATTCGATGGACAGATAGGGAATAGGACCACCATCTGTCTGTTTTTGGCGGACAGGATCAGATGGTGGCGGGTGTCTGCGGACATTTGTCCGCTGTCATCCGCCACTCCATAGAAGAGACTGTAGGGTCCGATCAGGTCCGTCTGAAAAACCGACAGGCGGATCTGATCAGATCGCCCATGTCTTATGCAGAGACACAAATCAGCTTTTATGTGTTTAAGCAGAGTGAGAAGAAGGCCCAGGCGTTCAGCAGACGCACCCATTGTAATCACAGATATAGTAATGGATGTCTGCTCTGCAGGGGGAGGTGAGAGAGAGGACAGGGACATCTCCTTACTATTCCCTCTCACTTCTACTACTCCGTTCCAGGCCCATCCTAGCTACAAACTACAAGTCAATATTATCTTTCTTTTCACACATGCTGGGCACTGAATTCTGCTTAGATTTTGTTAACTGATTGTCTCACGATGCAAAGTAAGAATACATCGATGTAGCTGCTAAACGGTGACATGAGCAGGCATGTCCTGATGATACTGTATGTTTGTTCTCAGTACCAGGAGTAACTGGTAGTGTCCAGCACAAGAGACACCGAAATATAATATGAATGTTGTAGCTATCCTCTCTTCCAAAAAGTAACATAGTTTCCCTTACAACAGGGGTCACCAGACTATGGCCGGCAGGCCACATCAGGCCCACTACAAGACTTTATCTGGCCCCCGGCTAGGAACAGTGGCATATTCTCAATGCGCACTGACTAGTGGCGGCTGGTGCTCAAAATTTTTTGGGTGGGGGGGGGGGGGGTGCAAACAAACTGAAAAATTAAACTGGGGTGGGGTGCTCCAGCCCAAATGAATTTGGTCAGAATCCATACATTGGGACCCACTGATATTGGGGTACTTTGACGTAGTAGTGGGCTTAGCACTATATGGCCATATGGTGTAACTAAATCCCCATATTTTCTGAATATGCTCAGGTGTTTTTAGTGTATGGATTCTGACCAAATCCCTTTGGGCTAGAGCACCCTTACCCCCCATCATTGCCTCTTATTGGTGTCTACCTGTGTTATAGGAGGAGTCCTTTTAATTCCTCCATTTAGAGGAGTGTATGCTCCCATGGTTCAGAGAAGCAGGATCTTCCATTCTATGGATAGCGTAGGACCCACTGATATTGGGGTACTTTGACATAGTAGTAGGCTTAGCACTATATGGCCATAAGGTTTAACTAAATCCCCATATTTTCTAAATATATTCTCAGGTGTTTTTAAATAGCCTTGTAGGCGTTAAATGTTATTTTTGTATGTGTGCGCTGTAATCTTTTTTTTCTGTCTGTATGGTCTTATGGCTGCTCCATCTTTTATATATTTTTAGGGTGTGCCCCCCAAATCTTTGTTTGTTCCTTTACATCAGGTGTCCCCATCAGAGTCCTCCTTTACATCAGATGTCCCCATCAGAGTTCCCCTTTAAATCAGATGTCCCCATCAGAGTCCCCCTTTACATTAGATGTCCCATTAGAGAGCTGGTCACAATCTCCTGACATGCAAATTGGATATGGGGAAACCCACATCCAATTTGCACTGGTGTGAACCCAGCCTAAAGGTTTTTTGTAGTTTAATTAGCTTTACAATTTTTTTTTATATAAATACACCCACTAATCTCATTTCCTCTTGTGTCTTCAGGATAGGAATATACATTTCCTTAGTGGGAACTCAGAAAGCACTTGCAACCCCAAAGAAAAAAAAAAAAGAAGGTTTTCGCTGTTGTTTTACTTAAAAGCAACCTGCAAGTTGAGTTGCTCAAATTTTGGTGAAAACATCTATGAGCAAAGCTGCCATATTCTGTGCCTCATATCATAGTGATGTCACCAATTCCTAAGAAAGGTATAGGTTGCATTCTTTGATGTACCAGCCAAACTTAGGTTGCCCAAAGTGGGCTGATCGAAAAAAAGAAACGAACGGATTCCCCCACCCAAACAAGCTAGGTGGACGGAGGAATCGTCCCTGCTGTGTTCTTCTCTTGAGACTTTACCACTGGCAGAATACACTGATCAGCGCTGCAGACGCTGATCGAATACACATTTTTCAACATTCCCTTTCGACAGAAGTTGATCATTACATTGACTTCTGTCAAGCGAGGACGGCCATAGATGGATCGAAGTTCGATCGGTCCCCGCTGAACCGCCTGACTTTCGATACATCTATAGCCAGCTTTACGCAGTGGCTGTGCCCACTGATGACAGGTCCACTTTAAGACACTGCTTCTGTTTCAGCGGCAGCTCCAGCGAGTCTGGTGCTGAATCATTCATAAGGCTACTCTGGAGATCTGGAAAAATATCATTACTCGGCAGGATTTTTATGAGTCGTTACAGACTAATGAAACCGTGGAAATTTCCAGCCCCGTCCTCTCTGAGTTGTGCGCTCTGGAATTTGAATGTCCGAATATTCCAATAACAACTGTTTATTTTTCTGTTTTATAAACCGCATGTAAATACACTGCATGCTCCTTACTGCGCTGCTGCTTAGAGGGAATCGTACGGCAGATTTACATGATGTACCTTTGCGTAAAGGGAGAAAAGAGACTTATCGATTTTTTATTTTTTTTTTTAGTTATACATGTAAAACAGATCACCTTAAAATAAATTGTTATCAACATGTGCCATTATTTATGAGGCTACATTCACACCTAAACGTCACGTTTTCAAGCATTTTTGTTGGAGAAGAATTGCACGTTTTGCAGTTTTTGTCAGGCGTTTTTCAACTAAAAGGTGTGGAGAGCTGCTGAAAAAGGGGCAGAGTGCTGCTGAAAAAGGGGCAGAGTGCTGCTGAAAAAGGGGCAGAGTGCTGCTGAAAAAGGGGCAGAGAGCTGCTGAAAAAGGGGCAGAGTGCTGCTGAAAAAGGGGCAGAGTGCTGCTGAAAAAGGGGCAGAGAGCTGCTGAAAAAGGGGCGGAGTGCTGCTGAAAAAGGGGCAGAGTGCTGCTGAAAAAGGGGCAGAGTGCTGCTGAAAAAGGGGTGGAGAGCTGCTGAAAAAGGGGCAGAGTTCTGCTGAAAACGGGGCAGAGTGCTGCTGAAAAAGGGGCAGAGTGCTGCTGAAAAAGGGGCAAAGTGCTGCTGAAAAAGGGGCAGAGTGCTGCTGAAAAAGGGGCGGAGAGCTGCTATTTGAGCAGAAAACGTGCGACAAAACTCTTAAAAAAAAAAGCCAGAAAAAAAATCATATTGCATTTTTCAGGCATTGCTGTTGAAGTCTATGGGGACAAAAACTATATTTCTGCCTGAAAAGCAGCTCATGTACTTTTCTGAGGGACAAGCATTTTTCTACAAGCGACAGGACGCTCAGATGTGAACAAGGGCTATTGAAACAATAAGTTTTGATTGGCAGAAATCCACCCACACCATGGTATTGCCTAAAAATAATAAAGATTTGATTTCAAATATACATTTGTATGACAATTTAAAACAGTTTACTGATATTATTTATTTTTACTCTGTATTCCAAAGGTTGTTTTTTTTTTTATCTTGAACATATGACCATCGGCAGAGGACTAGAAGCTCCTCCTGCTTATGTTGCTCTGGAGGCTGGGAAAGAGTTGGGTCATGTGACAGCTGTATATCGATTAGGAAAGAAGGTACTTGTTTTTTTTTTATTATTAAAATAATTACAGTGTCATCATCCACTTACAGAAATAGAAGGGACAATGGAAATTAACCAGTGTGTGTTTAGTAGGTCTTTTGGAAATGTTTAATGGTTAAAAGCATCAAATACAGCCAACGCGTTTCAAGGGAAAAAGCCTCCCCCTTCCTCAGGTCCTGATCATTTGAAGCTAAAAGGATCAGGACGGAATGCACTCCGGGACCTGTGCTAAGTTTTGATGAAGACTGAATTGTAGGCTGCTCATAGCATTAGGAGATGCTAGTCTTCATTGAGCCTTACTCCTTCTAAACCCCTGTGCATTCCAACTCATGCTGGGAGAGGGAAGGACAGCACAGGAGGCCATAAGGTTCAGCTGCATTGCACATGTGCTGATAATAAGAATACTGATGGAGGAGATGGAAGATGAGCTCATCCAATCTGAGCAGTTCTGTGCCTTGTGACTGTTGTGATGGCCTATCACAAATGTAACCAGTGTTACTGCTTACATTGAAGAGCCCCCTCTTCATCTTTTACCACTGATCCTCCCATTCTTCTTCCTACCTCTTCTGCCAGCAACTTCTGCAATCCTGTAAGTAATACTCCCTCTTATCCCACTGTACATCAAGAGAGGCGGTGGGGTGGGGGGTTCACAATGACCACCAATCAGCAGCAAGGGAGAACACAGGGCACAAATGGACCATAAACGGGCACAATGAGCACTAATATTATGGGAGGAAACAACACTGACTACTAGAGTTCTGGGATACTCATCATTGAACACCGACTTTTAAGGTGGAAACCACCACTGACCACCAATATTTAAAGGGGCTCACACTACTGACCACTGAAATCTGCAAGCTGTTCTGTGCATTTCATAATCCTGACACCTGTACTCTGGCTGCTGCACTGTATATGCTATGTGCTAAGCTTAACAATTTTGAGGGCACTTTAGGGCCTCAAGAAATGCGATTAATTTATTAGTTTTTTTTAAAAAAAAGCTTGAACTTTTTTTCTTTACATAGTAGAAAAAAAATTATCAAGTGGTTATTAAATACGATATAAAAAAAGAAAGCCCTATCTGACTCCAAAATTATATAAAAATATAAAATTCTTTTGGGTACAGTGCTGTATAACCAAGTAATTGTCAGTCAAACTATCACAGGGTTCCAAGTTGAAAAGTGACCTGGTAATGGACAATATACAGTGGGGACGAAAAGTATTCAGACCCCCTTAAATTTTTCACTCTTTGTTATATTGCAGCCATTTGCTAAAATCATTTAAGTTCATTTTTTTCCTCATTAATGTACACACAGCACCCCATATTGACAGAAAAACACAGAATTGTTGACATTTTTGCAGATTTATTAAAAAAGAAAAACTGACATATCACATGGTCCTAAGTATTCAGACCCTTTGCTCAGTATTTAGTAGAAGCACCCTTTTGATCTAATACAGCAATGAGTCTTTTTGGGAAAGATGCAACAAGTTTTTCACACCTGGATTTGGGGATCCTCTGCCATTCCTCCTTGCAGATCCTCTCCAGTTCTGTCAGGTTGGGTGGTAAATGTTGGTGGACAGACATTTTTAGGTCTCTCCAGAGATGCTCAATTTGGTTTAAGTCAGGGCTCTGGCTGGGCCATTCAAGAACAGTCACAGAGTTGTTGTGAAGCCACTCCTTATTTATTTTAGCTGTGTGCTTAGGGTCATTGTCTTGTTGGAAGGTAAACCTTCGGCCCAGTCTGAGGTCTGGATCACTCTGGAGAAGGCTTTCGTCCAGGATATCCCTGTACTTGGCCGCATTCATCTTTCCCTCGATTGCAACCAGTCATCCTGTACCTGCAGCTGAAAAACACCCCCACAGCATGATGCTGCCACCACCATGCTTCACTGTTGGGACTGTATTGGACACGTGATGAGCAGTGCCTGGTTTTCTCTACACATACCGCTTAGAATTAAGGCCAAAAAGTTCTATCTTGCTCTCAACAGACCAGAGAATCTTATTTCTCACCATCTTGAAGTCCTTCAGGTGTTTTTTTAGCAAACTCCATGCGGGCTTTCATATGTCTTGCACTGAGGAGAGGGTTCCGTCGGGCCACTCTGCCATAAAGCCCCGACTGGTGGAGGGCTGCAGTTATGGTTGACTTTCTACAACTTTCTCCCATCTCCCGACTGCATCTCTGGAGCTCAGCCACAGTGATCTTTGGGTTCTTCTTTACCTCTCTCACCAAGGCTCTTCTCCCCCGATAGTTCAGTTTGGCCTAACGGCCAACTCCCAAACGTCTTCCATTTAAGGATTATGGAGGCCACTGTGCTCTTAGGAATCTTAAGTGCAGCAGAAATTTTTTGTAACCTTGGCCAGATATGTGCCTTGCCACAATTCTGTCTCTGAGCTCTTCAGGCAGTTCCTTTGACCTCATGATTCTCATTTGCTCTGACATGCACTGTAAGCTGTAAGGTCTTATATAGACAGGTGTGTGGCTTTCATAACCAAGTCCAATCAGTATAATCAAACACAGCTGGACTCAAATGAAGGTGTAGAACCATCTCAAGGATGATCAGAAGAAATGGACAGCACCTGAGTTAAACATATGAGTGTCACAGCAAAGGGTCTGAATACTTAGGATCATGTGATATTTCAGTTTTTCTTTTTTTAATAAATCTGCAAAAATGTCAACAATTCTGTGTTTTTCTGTCAATATGGGGTGCTGTGTGTACATTAATGAGGAACAAAAATGATCTTAAATGATTTTAGCAAATGGCTGCAATATAACAAAGAGTGAAAAATTTAAGTGGGTCTGAATACTTTCCATCCCCACTGTATGCATATATATTGTGGCAGGGTGAGCCCGTGCCACTGTTTAATATGGCAGTCTGGGTCAGATTTTGCAGGAATCAGGCACACTAATGATGCAGGTGTGTGCTGCATTCATCTTAGAGCCAGGGTTACAGTTCAGGCCTCTCAGTGTGTGAAGGGAGCTGTGAGGTGCACATCACATCGTACTGTCCAGGTCAGGACAGACAAAGGCCCGATCCTGTGAGGATGTAACAGCTGGGAGCTGCAGGTGAAACAGTCAAGCTGGCAAAGGTACAGCATTTTGTACACGAGCACAGTGAAGCTGCAAAAAGAGAGCCACGAGGCTGAATTCTATGTTTTGTTGTATTGATGGTGAGAACCTGCATGGGTAACTATTCAAGTGTGAACTTTTTGTTTTGTTTTAAATAAAAGTGGGCAGAAAAAGCCCTGAAACTTCTGGTGTGTAGTAAACTCACTGTTTGGTGCTACCAATGAGCCACAAATTATCTAACTTCCCCAAATACTATATTACCAAAAGTATTGGGAACGCCTGTCTTTACATGCACGTGAACTTTAATGGCATCCCATTCTTAGTCCGCAGGGTTCAATATTGGGTTGGCCCACTCTTTTGCAGCTAGAACAGCTTCAACTCTTCTGGGAAGTCTGTCCACAAGGTTTAGGAGTGTGTCTATGGAAATGTTTGACCACTCTTCCAGAAGCGCATTTTTGTGACAGGCACTGATGTGGACAAGAAGGCCTGACTCACAGTCTCCGCTCTAATTCATCCCAAAGGTGTTCCATCGGGTTGTGCAGGCCAGTCAAGTTCCTCCACCCCAAACTCGCTCATCCATATCTTTATGGACCTTGCTTTGTGCACTGGTCCAAATCATTTGGTGGAGGGGGGGGGGGGGATTATGGTGTGGGGTTGCTTTAGGGATTGGGCTTGGCCCCTTAGTTCCAGTTAAGGCATCAGCATACAAAGACATTTTGGACAATTTCATGCTCCCAACAGTGATGGTCCCTTCCTGTTCCAACATGACTGTGAACCAGTGCACAAATAAGGTCCATAAAGACATGGATGAGCGAGTTTGCGGTGGAGGGAACTTTACTGGCCCGCACAACCCGATAGAACACCTTTGGGATGAATTAGAGCAGAGACTGCGAGCCAGGCCTTCTCGTCCAACATCAGTGCCGGACCTCACAAAAGTGCTTCTGGAAGAATAGTCAAAAATTCCCAAGACACACTCCTAAACCTTGTGGACAGCCTTCCAAGAAGAGTTGAAGCTATTATACCTGCAAAGGGTGGGCCAACTCAATATTGAACCCTACGGACTAAGTCTGGAATGCCAATACTTTTGACAATATAATGTATATATACACAGTACACACACACAGGCTAGTACTCAACTGGTTAAAGGGAGCCTGTGATGGAAATACTAAAGCCGACATTGATGACTAGTTTTTAGAAATGTAGGCTCATGAACTGTCTCACTAATCCCGTGTCCACTGATCTGGAACTGGGGAAAAGCTTGCTCCAGGTGGGTGAGTCACTAGGCAGCAAAGCCAGGAGCAAGATGAACGTTCTCTGGGTATTACAGACTACAAGTGGGCTTACTGCAATCCTGGACACCAGAATAACTATACAGCTGCATTTACTGTATCTCTACATCACTGGAAAACTTAAGAGAGTCGTTTTTACTTTTCTTTTCCCAGACAGTGTAAGTCTACTTTTTGATATAACACCCTGGCTGGTACCCACACTTGTTGCCACATGTAAGCCGCAATACCTAGCCCCTGGCAGACAACTCAGTGATATTCCTCTCTGCATCTGGCACCGACGAGGGTTAAGGAGGTTTGCAGAAGAGCGGTTAGTGGCCCTGGGAGACTTCCAAGAGCAGATGTTGCGGGGTTGATGTTACACGATGCTGAGAAAGAAGAGGAAGGAAGAGTACGTCTGCCAAGCCTCCACCCCCGATGTGCTGTAATTGAGTGCAGCCGGTCTCTAAACCCATGTGGAGACAGCAGGTGCGGCTTGGCCAAAGGATTTAAACTCCGCAGTCCGGGGTATCCCCACCTGTGATAGGGCCTCCGAAGCGTATTCCATCCCTTCTCCATCGGTGGCTGGGAGTAATCCGATTAGCTTCTAATTACACACACCAATATACTCCAACATCAAAAGAGGCTCTGTGACACTAAAGAGGTCAAAAAGACTCTCATCTCTGAGGTCACAGAGTTTAGAAGGCTTCCGGATGACCATTGGGACATCAGCAGGCCTTTTAGAAGCTCAGACTTCATAAAGATCAGCCCTGTTAGGCCTAAATTAATTGTGTTACCAAAATTGCCTGTCAAGGCCTGAAGTGACAGTAGCCCTACTTAAATGTGTGCAATTGCTGCATTGCAAGAAGATGCTTGAGTGTAAAACTTCCATCACAGTCCGCCTGAAGTAAGGCAGCCCAATTCACTTTTGGAACTACAGATCCCAGAATTTCTACAACAGGTTAAAATCTCAAAGGATTATCAAAGTGCTATTTTGATTATCATGTGTTATTTGTCATTTTTAGAATTTTTCTTCACTAAAGGTTTTATGGCGTGAACACACTGTATTCTTTGCGTGCAAAAAAGGTTTGTGGACACTTGACCATCACATCTACATGAGCTTGTTGATGATCACATTTCATAACCACAGGCCTTGATATGGAGTTACCCTTTTCCCACAGGCATTGATATGGAGTTCCCTTCCCACCATTTTGGGAAGGCTTTCCATAAGATTTTGGATTGTTTTTGTGAAAATGTATGCCCGTTCAGCTGAAAAAGAATTTGTGAGGTCAGATACTGATTCTGGTGTACATCTGTTCTGCAACTGGCATTTCCAAATAATCCCAAAGGTGTTCAGTAGAGTTTAGGTCACTCAAGCTGCTCCACACTAAACTCTTCAAACCACATCTTTATGGAACTGGCTTTGTACACAGGGGCACAGTCATGGTGGAATAAAAAAGGGCCTTCCCTAAACTGTTAGCACAAGGTTATAAACACACAATTGTTTGATGTCTGCATACTGTAGCATTAACAGTACCCTTCATTGGAAACATCAGAACTCAAAATTTTGGAGGGGTGTCCACACGATTTCGGTAGTTGTGATGGTCAGATGACCACAAACTTTGGGCCATATACTTTAGTATAAAAGTTAATTTGCAAAGATTATCTCAACGCCCAGACTTAGTTTGCGCCCCCCAACCCCAAAGCACCCCCTCATGTTGAGGGCATGTGGCCTGGTATGGTTCATAAGGGGGGCACTCCCCCCCCCCTTCCTGACCTGCCAGGCTGCATGCTTGGATAAGGGTCTGGTATGGCTTTTGCGGGGGACCGCACACCGTTTTAAAAAAAAAATAATTCCCATTAGAATCCATACCAAACCCAAATGGCCTGGTATGGACTGGGGGGACCCCAAGCCATTTTTTTCTGACTTTTCTTTTGCCTGCATTTTTTGTTTACATTTCAATTTTCAGTGGGGAAGCCCACTGACAACTGGTGAGTCACCAGTTGTTAAGGTTGTGGCGGCTGACTTCCCGACCCGCTCCTTAACAACTAGCTATTCTTCCCACAGAATTCGAAACGGTCGATAATTTTTTGACTGGTTCGAATTTGAATCGTTCCAAAAATGTGGAATTCGTTCGAAAATAATAAACAAAATGAAATGGAACAAAGCGAAACTAAACCAATTCCGAAACAAATCAACGAAACGAAATTAGTTACATTACGAATTTATCTGAAACTAAACAAAATTTTCCATTCTGCACATGTCTAATAAGAAGTGTGGTGGGCTGGCAGTTAAATAAACCACAGATTTACTTACATGGAAAGTTTAAAAAGGCACATGTACACACCATAACAAGCATTAAAATGCAGGTATTAGCATGTATTAGCATACAGAAAGCTGTAGATCCACCTTTAAAGGTAATAAGTTTCACCTCCAAGTTCTGTGACCAGTACTCTTAGCCTGCAGATTTTTATATGGTCACTAATCTCCTGACATTCTAATGTAGACTATCAAAATCCCCATTCAATTCACATTTCACAGTAGCTAGAGCTTTACATTTCAGCCTGTTAACATGGCCGCTGGCCTAGTAATCACCTGGGGTCTACTATACACGTATGCTGGGTGTGCATCATTAAATAATGTCCCCGCCTGGCTGCAAGCAGTAAACTGCATCATGTATAGACCTATTTATTCCCACCGGGCCTTCCCTCCCAGGCCCCACTCGCTGGCTGCTTTTTCTCAAACTTGACCAAGCTCTGGAGCAGACAGCTGCTAATGAAAAACAAATTGTTATATTACCTGGGAAAATAATTTGCAGGAAACCCGAATTAACAGTGATGGAGGAAGGGGAAAAAAAACGGTGGATGGAGCCGAAGGAAGGTGTATGTTGTTCAAAAAAAGAAGGACACTTATTATCTGAAAAACAGGCGCCAGTCCCATTAGCAGGAGTGCAAATTTAAAAAAAGGAACATCTTAACCACTTAAGGACCGAGCCTCTTTCTGAGATTTGTTGTTTACAAGTTAAAAACAGTTTTTTTTTAACTTAGAACCACCAACCATTATACAATTTTTTTCTAACACCCTAGCGGTCGTTGTAATACCGTATTTGCGCAGAGGTCTTACAAGCGCACTTTTTTTGTAAAAAATACACTTTTTTGAATTAAAAAATAAGACAACAGTAAAGTTAGCCCAATTTTTTTAATATTGTGAAAGATAATGTTACGCCGAGTAAATTGATACCCAACATGTCACGCTTCAAAACTGCGCCCGCTCGTGGAAAGTCAACAAACTTTTACCCTTAAAAATTTCCATAGGCGACATTTAAAAAATTCTACAGGTTGCATGTTTTGAGTTACAGAGGAGGTCTAGGACTAGAATTATTCCTCTCGCTCTACCGATCGCGGTGATATCTCACATGTGTGGTTTGAACACCGTTTTCATATGCGAGAGCTACTCACATATGTGTTCGCTTCTGCACGTGAGCTCGGCGGGATGGGGCGCGGTTAAAAACATTTATTTTCTTGTTTATTTTACCTTTTATTTTTACACTGTTTTTAAAAAAAAAAAAAAATGTGTCACTTTTATTCTTATTACAAGGAATGTAAACATCCCTTGTAATAGAAAAAAAGCATGACAGGACCTCTTAAATATGAGATCTGGGGTCAAAAAGACCTCAGATCTCATATTTACACTAAAATGCAATAATAAAAAAAAAAAATTTCATTTAAAAAAATAATTAAAAAAAATGGCCCTTTAAGAGCTATGGGTGGAAGTGACATTTTGATGTCGCTTCCACCCTGCAATGTCATGGAGACGGGTGGGGGCCATCTTCCCCTCACTCGTCTCCATGCCAAGGAAGGAGGAACATCCGATCGCTTCCGCCCCTGCCGACGGCTCCGGTAAGCAGTGGAGGGCACCGGAGCGGGGCGGGAGGGGGGGGCCCTCTACCGCTGCTGCTAAAAGTGATCTTGCGGCGAATTCGCCGCAGAGATCACTTTTATCTTGAAGCGGACTGCCGGCTGAACAAGAGGATACCGGGGTTATGGCAGCTAGCTGCTGCCATAACAATATCCTCCTTCAAAGTAAGGATGTATATCGGTGTGCGGCGGTCCGGAAGTGGTTAAATAAAAGCCAATTTTTCAGAGATAGGGATTATTGAAGGATAAAACTAATGTTATAACAAATTCCAGGGACTAACTAGACACAGCGTGCCTTGTCAATAAGCGGCGTGCCCTTTTCTACATGCAGCACAAAAGCTGCTTCTTGTTGCTTGACCTGTACAGCATTCACAGTGGTGCCAGGACATGCAGGAGGGTCAGGGACCTATGTAAGGATGGAGACGGTGTGTGGGGTCTGTCTGGGGTTACCTGTAGGATAGTCCAATAGGCTGGATCAGAGTGTGACTACACTGCCTAGTGAAGTCTGTAATTTAACAGACCTGGCCAGACACACAACCTTTATTTTTCATCACTACAAATTCATGTAGGACATTTGTGATGAAGGATGTGGCTGTTTTTCGCCTATGCCAGTACCATAGGCATTGCTAGTGCTGGGCATGTTACCTGAGCATCTGCTGGTGAATGCCCTGGGTCCCAATGCCACAACCTTTTTTCTTCATTATGTCGCGTATCCAGCTATTGGATAAGTGAAATAGATATACTGGTTACTTTTACCTCCTCATTGCTGGCTTTTGTCAAAATGAAACTGGACCAACATTTGCAGTTAGTATTCAGCATGCTGCTATGCACCTAATATACTTAACAAATTGTTTATTAAAGAGACTGAAGTGCCAGCAGATATCTGCAACTACAGCCTCTAAAGGCCTGCCATTATGGCCTTCTCTGGTGTTTCCTGAGAGTTCTAAAGCTTGCCCATACCTTCTTCCTGAGCATTCCTACTGATCAGCTAGGTAGCTCCCCATAGTGATAGTCCAAATGAAACAGTTGGGGGCAGTTTGTCATTGGGGGAACTGTATTGACAGGAAAGAGGAATTTTTGCTTGGAAGGCACTCCTCTTACTTATTCTTGATCCCCGCACACAGTGCATTACTTATTCCGGAACCCTTCACACTGCACATTACCTACTCCTGACCTCTGTACTCTGTACTGTACTTAATCCTGACCCTTGCTTTCTATGGGGAGAATTAACAAAGAGTTGTGCAAGAACAATGCTTGTACAACTCTTCTAAACCTATTATATAGAGCAGATGCTGCTCCTAATTCAAAAAAAGGGGCACAGGCCCCTTTGTTAATTTAGGAGCAATCCTTTCTCTGTTCTGTGTCCATGACAAGCACAGCGCAGAGAGAGCTGGAGCTGCATGCTCTGATCTCTATGCCCACCCCACCCCATTACTCGGCTCAGAGCAGAGCGAGGTGGAGGGTGTTAACTTTGCAGGCTCTGCCCATGTAGTGCAATTACTACATGGGCAGACAGGGAATGTGAGTGGCCGCTGACAGCTCACATCTCCTATGACAAGGTTACACCTTTATCTGTATGAAAAACTGCCATATTCCTTCTGTTATTCTGATGCAGATCACAATAGAAACTGGCACTGGTGGTGCAGATAGACCTGAAACAGATCTATCTGATTTGTTATCGTGGCGCATGCCACTGCTGACAGTTTCCTGCACCATTATAATAGCGCAGGAAGCTTAGTTCATTCCCCGCTACGTGTTTTACTGATTCCTGTCCCCTACACTCTATGATACAAACTCTGCACCCCTGCACTCTGTTCTTTACATTCTGTATTTTACATACTCTGGACCTCTGTATATTATTATTCCTGACATCTGCACTTTGTGGCGTTGATTTACTAAAACTGGAGAGTGCAAATTCTGGGGCAGCTGCGCATGGTAGGCAATCAGCTTCTAACTTCAGCTTGTCCAATAAACTTTGACAAAAAAAAACCAGCCTCAAACTGATTGGTTTCTTTGCAGAGCTGCACCAAATTTTGCACCCTCTAGCTTTGCTAAATCAATCCCTGTGTGTTCCTAACTCCTGACCCCTGCATTGTGTGTTATTTATTCTGGACCCCGGCCTACACTGAGTGTGTTACTTATTCCAATGTAGCACCCTTGTCCTAGAATAGGGCTACAGGTAAATTTAGTTATGCTGGGTGTTAGCCAGCCTGGCTAGTTTGTAGTGTTTATTGATCAAATGGTTTCTGTCCTAATCCTGTTTAGCTATGGTTTCCCCCTTTTGTCAGTAGGGGGTGTTGTTGCCTTTGACATTAGTGGGATGAGCTACAGTGAGTTCAGGTTATGGATAAACATACCTTTCTCAGCCAATCATATTTGCTGCTATGCATGCTGGGAAAAGGTATTTATTCGGAAGGAGTCAGGTGATCAATGTCTGTGTGAAACAGCTCCTGGCTGCTAGGTGTCTAAGGTTCTGCTGAGGAAAGCCTGCCAAAGATACGGAAACAATTCTGAAAGGGATGGAATTCTAGAGAAGCACCAGAGGTGACCCTCCGCAGACCGGGAATCCATGAGGTGGCTGGGAGAGCTTCAGGAGAGAGCTCATCCAAGAGAATTCAGTATGCTATAGTGAGTACAGCTCAGTTACCATAAGAGACAGCCTATCCTACAAAGTACAAATATGCTGGTTCAGCTTAACCACCTCAATACAGTGCACTTACACCTCCTTCCTGCTCAGACCAATTTTCAGCTTTCAGAGCTCTCACAGTTTGAATGACAATTACTCAGTCATGCAACACTGTACCCATATGAAACTTGCGTCCTTTTTTCACACAAATAGAGCTTTCTTTTGGTGGTATTTAATCACTAGTGGGTTTTTTATTTTTTGTGCTATAAATAAAAAAAGACCATACATTTTGTGGAAAAAATGCCTTTTTCTTTGTTTCTGTCATAAAATTTTGCTAATTAGTAATTTTTCTTCATAAATTTTCGCCAAAATTTATACTGCTACATATCTTTGGTGAAAAATAACCCAAATCAGTGTATATTATTTGGTCTTTGTGAAAGTTATAGAGTCTACAAACTATGGTACCAATCTCTGAAAATTGATCACATCTGATCAGGCCTTCAGTACATCAGGTGAATCTCATTTCTTGAGACACTAACAAGTCAGGAAAGTACAAATACCACCCAAATGACCCCTTTTTACAAAGTAGAGATTCGTAAATAGCATGGTGAGTTTTTTAAGTTGTCATTTTTCCCCACAATTTTTTGCCAAATGAAGATTTTTTTTTTATTTTACAAAATTGTCATATTATCAGGTTATTTCTCACACACAGCATATGCATACAACAAATTACACCCCAAAATACACATTCTGCTTCTCTTCCCGAGTATGGCGATACCACATGTGTGAGACTTTTACACAACTTGTCCACATACAAAGGACCAACATTGAAGTAGCACCTTCAGGCATTCTACGAGCATAAATGACATATCTCATTTCTCAACCACCTATTACACTTTTGAAGGCCCTGGAGCACCAGGACAATGGAATTGCCCACAAAATGACCCAATTTTAGAAAGCAAACACCCCAACGTATAATCTATGAGGCATAATGAGTCTTTAGAACAGTTCATTTTTTTCCCTGAAGTTTTTGGAAAATGTGGAAAAAAATGAAAACGCTTTTTTTTTACACAAAGTTGTCAATTTATAAGATATTTCTAACACATAGCATGTATATAGCAAAAATTACACCCCAAAATACATTCTGCTACTCTTCCCGAGTATGGCGTTACTACATGTGTGAGACTTTTACACAGCCTGGCCACATACAGAGGTCCAACATTACATAGTAGGTGAGGTTGAAAAAGGACACAAGTCCATCAAGTCCAACCTATGTGTGTGATTATGTGTCAGTATTACATTACATATCCCTGTATGTTGCGGTCATTCAGGTGATTATCTAATAGTTTCTTGAAGCTATCAATGCTCCCCGCTGAGACCACCGCCTGTGGAAGGGAATTCCACATCCTTGCCGCTCTTACAGCAAAAGAACCCTCTACGTAGTTTAAGGTTAAACCTCTTTTCTTCTAATTGTAATGAGTGGCCACGAGTCTTATTAAACTCTCTTCTGCGAAAAAGTTTTATCCATATTGTGGGGTCACCAGTACAGTATTTGTAAATTGAAATCATATCCCCTCTCAAGCAAGCGTCTCTTCTCCAGAGAGAATAAGTTCAGTGCTTGCAACCTTTCCTCATAACTAAGATCCTCCAGACCCTTTATTAGCTTTGTTGCCCTTCTTTGTACTCTCTCCATTTCCAGTAAATCCCTCCTGAGGACTGGTGCCCAGAACTGGACAGCATACTCCAGGTGCGGCCGGACCAGAGCCTTGTAGAGTGGGAGAATTATCGTTTTATCTCTTGCGTTGATCCCCCTTTTAATGCATGCCAATATTCTGTTTGCTTTATTAGCAGCAGCTTGGCATTGCATGCCATTGCTGAGCCTATCATCTACTAGGACCCCCAGGTCCTTTTCCATCCTAGATTCCCCCAGAGGTTCTCCCTCCAGTGTATAGATTGCATTCATATTTTTGCCACCCATATGCATTATTTTACATTTTTCTACATTAAACCTCATTTGCCATGTAGTCGCCCACCCCATTAATTTGTTCAGGTCTTTTTGCAAGGTTTCCACATCCTGCGGAGAAGTTATTGCCCTGCTTAGCTTAGTATCGTCTGCAAATACAGAGATTGAACTGTTTATCCCATCCTCCAGGTCGTTTATAAACAAATTAAATAGGATTGGTCCCAGCACAGAACCCTGGGGAACCCCACTACCCACCCCTGACCATTCTGAGTACTCCCCATTTATCACCACCCTCTAAACTCGCCCTTGTAGCCAGTTTTCAATCCATGTACTCACCCTATGGTCCATGCCAACGGACCTTATTTTGTACAGTAAATGTTTATGGAGAACTGTGTCAAATGCTTTTGCAAAATCCAGATACACCACGTCTACGGGCCTTCCTTTATCTAGATGGCAACTCACCTCCTCATAGAAGGTTAATAGATTGGTTTGGCAAGAACGATTCTTCATGAATCCATGCTGATTACTGCTAATGATATCGTTCTTATTACTAAAATCTTGTATATAGTCCCTTATCATCCCCTCCAAGAGTTTACATACTATTGATGTTAGGCTAATGCCGCGTACACACGAGCGGACTTTACGGCGGACTTTGCCCGGCGGACTGGATTTCGTCGGACAATTCGATGTGTGTGGGCTCCAGCGGACTTTGTTTTCTCAAAAGTTGGACGGACTTAGATTTTAAACTTGTTTAAAATTTATCCGTTGAAATCGAGTCCGGTCGAAAAGTCCGCTCGTCTGTATGCTAGTTCGACGGACAAAAAGGCACGCTAGGGCAGCTATTGGCTACTGGCTATGAACTTCCTTGTTTTAGTCCGGTCGTACGTCATCACGTACGAATTCGACGGACTTTGGTGGATTGTGTGTAGGCAAGTCCGTTCATTCACAAAGTCCGTCGGAAAGTACGTCGAAAAATCCGCCGGGCAAAGTCCGCCGTAAAGTCCGACCGTGTGTACGCGGCATTACTGGTCTGTAATTCCCAGGGATGTATTTTGGGCCCTTTTTAAATATTGGTGCTACATTGGCTTTTCTCCAATCAGCTGGTACCATTCCAGTCAATAGACTGTCTGTAAAAATTAGGAACAACGGTCTGGCAATCACTTGACTGAGTTCCCTAAGTACCCTCGGATGCAAGCCATCTGGTCCCGGTGATTTATTAATGTTAAGTTTCTCAAGTCTAATTTTAATTCTGTCCTCTGTTAACCATGGAGGTGCTTCCTGTGTTGTGTCATGAGGATAAACACTGCAGTTTTGGTTACTGAAGCCCCCCGATTCACTCGTGAAGACTGAGGAGAAGAATAAGTTCAATACCTTCGCCATCTCCCCATCCTTTGTAACCAGATGTCCTTCCTCATTCTTTATGGTGCCAATATGGTCTGTCCTCCCTTTTTTACTGTTTACATACTTAAAGAATTTCTTGGGATTTTTTTTGCTCTCCTCCGCTATGTGTCTTTCATGTTCTATCTTAGCCATCCTAATTGCACCCTTACATTTCTTGTTGCATTCTTTATAAAGTCTGAATGCTGAGGATGATCCTCAACCTTGTATTTTTTGAAGGCCTTCTCCTTTGCTTTTATATGCATTTTTACATTGGAGTTAAGCCATCCAGGATTTTTGTTCGCTCTTTTAAATTTATTACCCAATGGGATAAATTGGCTAATGCCCTTATTTAATATGCTCTTAAAGCAAACCCATCTCTCCTCTGTAGTCTTTGTTCCTAATATTTTATCCCTAATTATGCCTTTTACCAAGGTTTGTAGTTTAGGGAAGTTGGCTCTTTTGAAATTCAGTGTCTTTGTGTTCCCTTCATGTTTCCTATTTGTGTGATTTATACTGAAACTAATTGACCTGTGATCGCTGTTACCTAAATTGCCCCGTATTTCCACATCCGTGATCAGGTCTGTATTGTTGGTAATCAATAGATCCAGTAAAGTTTTATTTCTAGTTGGTGCGTCTACCATCTGACCCATAAAATTGTCCTGCAAGACATTAAGGAACTGGCGAGCCTTAAATGAATGCGCGGATAATTAAAATCCCCCATTATGATAACACTTCCCATCCTTGCTGCTAATCCAATTTGTGATAGGAGATCCAATATAATGAAAAAATCAACCAGCGCTAATCACATGAGATTGAACTAAAGCAGCTAATACTGAGGATAAAACTTATCAAATCCAGCAAATACGATTCATAAAAAGCAGTACAGCGCATAAAAATCAATTAATCATTTGAAGCAATATTATGTTATAAAAAGTCCATAAAAAAGAAGAATTTCTGATAATAATCCAGCAGTGCGAGTGACATCCACACAAGATGAGTGACTGTAGTGTGATAAACCTCCACCAACGGTAACACTAGCCGCTCACCTCAGCAGGTGGACCCCTGAGTGAATCAGTCAGGTCAATAACAGCCTATCCCACAGAAGGGAAAATAAACAGGAGCAGGTACACTGTGGCCGGTCAACTTTCAATCTTAGTGGAGCTCACAAGGACCACATGTAATAAAATAAAGAACATCTAGAACTCTCACGTGATAGTTCTGTACGCGTTACGTCCCTTGTGATGGGCGGGACTTCTTCAGCGGCGACGGCAAGACGTGGTCAACCCTCTATAAGTATAGCTCAGCTGATCGAAACAGCCAATAGGCTGTGATGTGTGTATAATACCATGGTAACCAAAAAACAGAAACGAAGGCAACAGTTCTTATAGCAGAACAGCAGAGGGGTCAATTTTTAGTATAACCAAAACTAAGCCCATATGCGTACGGAACTATCACGTGACTTGGATCGTGACGTCACCCGCAGCTCGCTCGCTGATCTCCGTGGATCATCCTATTAAGCTTTTATCCTTCGCACTGGGGTACAGTGCTTCGTTTGTAAGTGTTCTACTTTTTATACATTAAAACTTTTATGCACAATACAGAGAGCACTAGATGTTCTTTATTTTATTACATGTGATCCTTGTGAGCTCCACTAAGATTGAAAGTTGACCAGCCACAGTGTACCTGCTCCTGTTTATTTTCCCTTCTGTGGGATAGGCTGTTATTGACCTGACTGATTCACTCAGGGGTCCACCTGCTGAGGTGAGCAGCTAGTGTTACCGTTGGTGGTGATAGGAGATCCGTCTCCACTTCCTCCCTCAGGTTAGGGGGCCTATAGCATACTCCCAGTATTATTTTCCCCTTAGCGTCATCCCTTTGGAGCTCTACCCATAAGGATTCCACCTCCTCTCTAGCTCCCTCAGTGATTTCATCTCTCACATTCGCTTGTACATTATTCTTGATACATAGGCATACCCCTCCCCCTTTTTTACCCTCTCTATCCTTGTGGTATAGGGTATACCCTTGAATGTTTGCCAGCCAATCATGAGAGCTGTTGAACCAGGTCTCTGAAATTCCCACAAAATCCAAATCCTCCTTGTACAACAGTATCTCTAGTTCACCCATCTTGTCCGCCATGCTCCTGGCATTGGTGAACATGCCACATAATTTAGACCGGTCGCATATTGTCCTCGTATTGGGTGTTTCGAGATTGCAACTAGGACTTGCTACTATACTCACCTTGTGTTTTTGTGCTTTGGTTAACCTACCACTAATGCCCCCAATACTACTCTCTGGAATATCTTCCGCGCTGGCTATCTCTGTCTCTGGACCCTCCCCCCCATCGCCTAGTTTAAAAACCCCTCTAACTTTTTGGCCATCTTCATTCCCAGCAGATCTGCACCCTCCTCATTTAGGTGCAGTCCGTCCCTTCTATAGTACCGGTTACCGACTGAGAAGTCGGCCCAGTCCTCCAGGAACCCAAACCCCTCCTTACTACACCAGCTCTTCCGCCACTTGTTTACTTCCCTAATCTCCCTCTGCCTTTCTGGTGTGGCTCGAGGTACCGGTAGTATTCCTGAGAATACTACCTTGGAGGTCCTTTTCCTCAATTTAGCTCCTAAGTCCCTAAAATCGTTCTTTAGGACACTCCATCTGCCTCTGACTTTGTCATTGGTGCCAACGTGCACCATGACAGCCGGGTCTTCCCCAGCCCCTCCCAGTAATCTGTCCACAAGATCTGTGATGTGCCAAACCCGAGCGCCCGGTAGACAACATACTGTACGGCGCTTCAGGTCTTGGTTACAGATTGCCCTCTCTGTCCTTCTAAGAATTGAGTCCCCTACCACCAAAATCTGTCTTTCCTTTCCCTTTGCTGCCCCCCACTCTCACTGGAGGAGTTCTTCCCCTGGCAGCTAGGAGAGTCCCTCAGCTCCAGCAGTGCTGGTCCCTGACTGGTTTCACCAATGTCACTCAATGGAGCGTACTTATTGGGATGCTCCAGTCCTGGATCAGCCTCTCTGGCACTTCCCCCACTTCCCCCTCTACCCCTCCTGACTGTCACCCACATTGAAGTAGTACCTTCAGGCGTTCTAGGAGCATAAATTACACATCTCATTTCATTCCTACCTATCACACTTTTGAAAGTCCTGGAGCACCAGGACATTGGAATTACCCACAAAATGACCCCATTTTGGTGAGCAAACACCCCAATGTATATTCTATGAGGCATGGGCTGCAAATAGGTACTCGGGTACTCTGATGGACTGCAGATAGGTACTCGGGTACTCTGATGGGCTGGAGACAGGTACCCGGGTAACTTGATGAGCTGCAGACAGGTACTCGGGTACTCTGATGGGCTGGTGACAGGTATTCGGTTACTCTGATGGCCTGGTGACAGGTACTCGGGTACTCTGAAGGCCTGGTGACAGGTACTCAAGTACTCTGATGGGCTACAGATAGGTACTCGGGTACTCTGATAGGCTGGTGACTGGTATTCGGGTACTCTGAAGGGCTGTGACAGGTACTCAGGTACTCATATGGACTGTGACAGGTACTCAGGTACTCGGGTACTCAGATGAACTGTGACAGGTACTCGGATACTGAGATGGACTGTGACAGGTACTCGGGTATTTAGATGGACTGTGACAGGTACTCGGGTACTTAGATGGACTGTGACAGGTACTCAGGTACTCAGATGGACTGTGACAGGTACTCTGGTACTCAGATGGACTGTGACAGGTACTCTGGTACTCAGATGGACTGTGACAGGTACTCATATGGACTGATAGGTACTCATATGGACTGAGAGGTACTCATATGGACTGAGAGGTACTCATATGGACTGAGAGGTACTCATATGGACTGTGACAGGTACTTTGATGGATGAAGACAGGTCCTCTTTATTGGGGGGGCAATCAGTGTGACTGGTGTACACTGTAGGCGGTAACGAGATGTTACCGCAATCTCCTTCTCACACACGATTGGTGTGTGAGGAGGAGAACCCGGTAACATCTCGTTACTGCGGTTTGTTGACATTTAGTGATCGTCTGTGAAAGGATCACATGGAAAAAAACAACCGCCGGCCAATGGCTGTTAACCCGTGATCGCGCGCATGCTTCATGCACAGTGGGGCGGAACCATCTGTGATCGGCTGTGACTTCATCGCGGCCGATCACGTGGTAAACAGCCATGACCAATGGCTGTTCACCCCCCTCGGTGGCGAGCGGTGTCTCTGTGACACGCCGCCTCAGAAGAAACAGGGATGCACGATCGCGCGCATTCCTTGTTTAAATAGAGGGCCGTCATATGACGCCCTCCCAGAACGAGAGCCGCGCCGCCTGGCTGTCATATGACGGACGGCGGGCGGCAAGCGGTTAAAGGCTCTTTTCCTGTACTGCTGTCTGCCTTATCTCACCTATTTTTGTCTAAGGAGTCTGCCAATCTGCCTGTTTGCTGATCGTTACTAAGGGTGTCCTGTGCCCTATCCCCTCTCTCCCATATTTTTCCTTTTTGAGAAATAAACTTCACTCTTGTTTAATCATAAAAGTGACTGGCGCCCAACTTTCTTTCTTGTTCATCATCCACTATGCCTAGTAACCTGCACCCTGAGGAATTATGTCAGCCCTCCCTACCTCTAGTAGTCACCATCAGGCTCCTGGAAAATTGGGGTAGCATTATGGATGGACTATAGTTCTGATGCTTGCCTGCCTCTACCTTCCTCCTATGCATTACTAGTCAGCGAGGAAGCTTATCATAATAATGGGAAAATAGAAATGTGTTTGAAGCAATAGGCTGCAGTACGTTCCAACACTACCTGGAAGTGTCAAAACAGCCCAGGATTAGAGTGCAGTTTTTCCTTGGTTCTAATAGAGTCTCTTTAAGCCTAGGTTCACATTGATGCGATTTGGCATGCGATTTGACATGGCAAATCAGCGGCTATTGCCAGCAATGGCAAAGGCCGAATCGACGGCGCACCGATTCCCAAAAGTAGTTTATGTACTACTTTTGGCGACTTTGTGTGCGATTTCAATAGACATCTGTGCACAGATGTCTCTGAAATCGCCCCTCGAAGTCAGACTGACATGCGGCAATGAAATTGTGCGAATTCAACTGAACTCGCACAATTCCATTCCAGTGTGAACCTAGACTTAAACAGGGTTTCTTAATCTACACATATTGCAGTACATACTCAATCTCACCAACTGCGTCAAAGTGATCCTACTCTAGCCATTCTAGACTGGTCTCGGGGGCATATGCCCCGTTTCCCCATCCTTTATAAATATTGCACGCTTGTTATGCCTGTTGCCTACCGTGACCCACAAACTATTTTAAAAAAGCTACAACGGCTGTGTTGCTAACCTACGCTCTGCAATAAAAACAAATAAAAGAGCTAAGAGGCAAATAAATGCTTGTAATCGCAGCGACACGGTCACGTAGGGCCACGATAATAAGAGAATTTTAATATGGCCCTGTGTTCTTGTTATGGAATATAAATATTTATCTGCATACATACACATGGACACGCTCATACACACACTGGCTTGCAGATGCACACACAAAACCTTGATGGCTCCGGCGCTGCCACCATGCCAAGTGCGGAGTTCTGCTCACCCCCCATCCCGAGCCAGGCACCTGGTCCCTTGGCAGGCTGGAAGGGCAGCTGCACGGGCTGGAGTCGATTCTGACTCTGTTACAGGGATAAATGTCTGATGAGAGCCGGCTGGACCCAATTAACCCTTTTGCAGGCTTGGTCGGCTGAGGTGACCTCTCTCGGCTTTAGTTTTAAAAGAATTCCAGTTCTGTTTTATTGCCATGTACTGCTTGTAGGTACCTTGAATATCTCCTAAACTTGTACAGTTTAGGAGATGTTCAGTATATGCATCGGCGCATGCGCACTGAAGAAACGGCCGCTGGTGCGGTTTCTTCAGGAGTCGTACCATTTATTGCATTTCAGCATAAATATGAGATCTGAGGTCTTTTTGACCCCAGATCTCATATTTAAGAGGTCCTGTCATGCTTTTTTTCTATTACAGGGGATATTTACATTCCTTATAATAGGAATAAAAGTGACCCAGTTTTATTTTTAAAAAAAAAACAGTGTCAAAATAAAAAATTAAAAGTAAAATAAATAAGATTTTTTTTTTTAAAGCAACCCGCCCCGATGAGCTTGCGCGCATAATGTAACGCATATGTAATTAGCGCCCGCATATGAAAACGGTGTTCAAACCACACGTGTGAGGTATCGCCACGATCGTTGAAATTTTTAAACATCGCCTATGGAGATGGTAAAAGTTTGCCACCATTCCACGAGTGGGCACAATTTTGAAGCGTGACATGTTGGGTATCAATTTACTCGGCGTAACATTATCTTTCACAATATAAAAAAAAAATTGGGCTAACTTTACTGTTGTCTTATTTTTTGGCTCCCATGCACAGCTGCGCCACATTTTGCATTCTCCAGTTTTAATAAATTAACCCCAGTGTGACATTGCCCCCTACTACCCTTTGCTTCTTCCCTAGTTTATGCTGTATACAAACTACCTGAGAGACAGTATACAGGTATAGCAGAAATCAAGAAAAAGTATAAGCTCAGAAGGATGTTTTTTTTATATAATTTTTTGAGATGCAAAGGTGTACACTCTAATAAACTCTAATGTCTTGGCGCCCAATCTGTGGCTCTTTGGCCCTTTTTGTTCACCCTCAGGGCTCCTGCAGACACTAATCTGTGTTTCCCTATTGCCCTGTTTACAGCAGTGATTTCTAGAAGTCTCATGGAATATGTCTCTATTCAATGACTGTCTCCAGAAGCCACGTTTTCAGTTTCCAACAGCTCCTAGAGCATGTTCACAGTCTCTGACAGTCCCCTGCAGCATGTCCACAGTCTCTGGCTATCTCTTGTATCATGTGTGCAGTCTCTGACCATCTCTTGTATCATGTCCGCAATCTCTGACCCTCTTTTGTATCATGTCTGCAGTCTCTGACCATCTCTTATATCATGTGAACAGTCTCTGACCATCTCTTGTATCATGTCCGCAGTCTCTGACCATCTCTTGTATCATGTCAGCAGTCTCTGACCATCTCTTGTATCATGTCCGCAGTCTCTGACCATCTCTTGTATCATGTCTGCAGTCTCTGACCATCTCTTGTATCATGTCTGCAGTTTTTGACCATCTCCTGTATCATGTCCGCAGTCTGTGATCATCTCCTGTATCATGTCTGCAGTCTCTGACCATTTCCTTTATCGTGACTGCCGACTCTGACCATCTTCTTTATCAGGACTGGAGTCTCTGACCATCTCCTGTAATATAGCTATAGTCTCTGAACATCCCCGGTGACCGCTCTAATAGTTGACTCCACCCATGACAATTTGTAAGCTAGAAAATTCCACCAAAATGGTCAGTTCCATTTGGGTGATTCAACACACCCACAGCCCTAGCGATCAGCTCTGGGTGGAGTTGTCCTTTCCGAAACTACAATGTTCTTTATCTCATCAGAAAAGAAGGAAAGAGTTAAAACCCGATTTAAAACTGTATATAAAATATGGGGGGGGGGGGAAATCCCACAGTTGGACCCGCCACCGCGACTCCAATAACAATTATAAAAAGCGCCGTAAAACCGTGCATGAAATGTCAATGGAGATCTTCAAGCGCGTGTATTAAATGGCATATCAGCATTAAAGTTTACAGCTTCCTCTGCAGAACAGGAGTCTGTCCATAAAGGCAGCTGAATGCCCAGACTGTGTGTGTGAAAGAAGCAGGGTTTTGTTTAAGAGCCAGATTCCCCCCTGCGCTCCGCTGTGCGTTTCTCGTGCACAGGCTCTCTCCCCGTCGTTAGGATAAATAAGTCCGTAATTGTGAACCGTCAATAAAATAGCAATTAACTCGTGGTTGGACTCGCGTAATTACGAGGTTTTATGGGAGCTTTCTAAATCCTACTGGCTCCTTGGGCGCTGACACTGTGCAGGTAGCATGCAGTGAGCATAAATGTCCACTAGGGGCCACCGTTCCATATGCAGGTCTTGTAGAAGCATCATTAGAACAATACAGCAAGCTTGGCGAGTAACATTTTGTTTGGCTTTTAAAGCTGAACTCCGGGATAAGCACATATTGTCTTAATGCAAGAGGCATGTGTATTATTACTTGAATCCTGGTGTGCTTTGTCTATTTCTTCCAGATCTGTGCAGTAATCCAGTGCGAAACTTGCTTTTGTGTAGGAGCTTCCTGTAATAAAGACTCCTCACTGCTGCTCTCTCCCCTTGTGCAGGGTGACTGGTCTTGTCTCCGCCCCTCCCTTAGTTTTCTGCAGGTAGACTGTAGTGGGTGGAGCCTGCTGAGCCCCTCCCATAGCTCTGAGCTTTATACAGCATAGTAATGATCTCACTGCTACTTTTACATGGTAATAGCTGGGTTTGCAAAGGCATTTTTGCATTCACAAAGTGGATTTCTATCCTTTGTTCCCAGCCTGACTGTCCTGTTGATTCTCCATGATTCTTTCAATCATGGAGAACTAACCACTTAAGGACCGGGAGATTTTCCCCCTTAATGACTAGGCCATTTTTTGCAATACGGCACTGCGTCGCTTTAACTGACACTTGCGCGGTCGTGCGATGCTGTACCCAAACAAAATTGATGTGCTTTTTTCCCCACAAATAGAACTTTCTTTTGGTGGTATTTGATCACCTCTGCGGATTTTATTTTTTTCACTATAAACAAATTTTGGAAAAAAAAACAAAAAAAAAACAATATTTTTACTTTTTGCTATAATAAATATCCCCCCCCCCCAAAAAAAAGTAAAAAAACGAAATTTTTTAAATATAATATTTAAAATGGTAAAAAAAATCCCAATTAGTGTATGTTGATTGGTTTGCGCAAAAGTTATCGCGTCTACAAAATAGGTAGATAGATTTATGGCATTTTTAATATTTTTTTTTTTTACTAGTAATGGCGGTAATCAGCGATTTTTAGCTGGACTGCGACATTGCGACGGACAGATCGGACACTATTTTGGGACCATTGACATTTATACAGCAATCAGTGCTATAAAAATGCGTATAAATGTCACTGGCAGGGAAGGGGTTAACACTAGGGGGCGATCAAGAGGTTAAATGTTCCCTAGGGAGGTGTTTTCTAACTGTGGGGGGAGGAGACTGACAGGAAGTACAGAGAGATCGCTGTTTCTGATCACTAGGAACAGACAACCTCACTCTACTCCCCTGACAGAACGGGGATCTGTTTGTTTACACTGGCAGATCCCCGCTCTGCCTCTCTGTGGAGCGATTGCAGGTGGCCGGCGGACATCGAGTCCGCCAAACCCGCTGATTGGCTCCCCCGCTAGCGAATGGGCAAGCGCGCCCACAGATCGCCGTTTACGCGCCTGATATATGACGGCGAATCGCGCAGGAGAGCCAACCTGCCGCAGTACAACTGCGGCGGCTGGTCATTAAGTAGCTAACATCATATGTGAGCATTATCTAGGGCGGTCTGCATGCAAAGGCAGTCTGCCTAGGAACGCGCACTTTTTAGGCATTATTATGAAATAAAGACTTGTCATTTTTATAAAATCTTTAACTTTTTTTGTTGACAACGTCATTAAGAACAATAGATAAAAAAATCAACAAGGCTGACAGATTACAATATTAAGTTACCAAATTCTATGCATGCACCCCACTGTTCCTGATATTACATATACAGTAGATAAAGTGCTAATATTGTGTGGGAAAAGTCTTACGCATTTCGAGAAGTAACTCTTCCTCAGGGGTTGGCGTGAGGTTATATTATTGATGAACCCAGATACCTATCAGCCAAGAATATTTTTAAAAAAAGTGGTTGGAGTCCATACATCCACCCAGGCGGCCACCTGCCCACAAGAGCCCCGGCGGTCAAACTGCAAGGAAGGATCCTTTATTGGGTCTGTCATTATTTAGGCCTCCACCGACTGGAACCCCCTTTGTACAGAAGGAGTTTGACAGGCAGTGAGGAAGCATTGCATCCCCTCCTCACTGCCCACTTTAACCCCTTGGACACTGCACTAGCGTGCCGCAACTGCATGCATTGTTGCGGGGAGCTTGAAGAGCAACCCTGTTCTCTTATATGGGTTGCAATCTGCAGGTGGTTGTCAGGGCTGCGCTCAGCCCTTCCTTCTCTGAGCTGGCCGCTCAGCTGCCGACTAATTGCCAGCTCCAATCTCTCCACAGTTACTCAGCTGTTGATGATATCCAGCTCGTCAGTCCTACCTGCTTAAGCCATCCAGCCCAGAGGATCTCTGCCTTTGCCTTGGTCAACATCACAGAAACTATCTCCTGCAATCCTGTTCCAAGACTTGGTTTGCTGACATCCCTTCTGGCTCCAGATCCTGCTTGCTGTTCCACTACATTGATCCCTGACTTCTGGCTTGGCTGACTATCCTTTCCAGTTACTGAACTTTGGCTATGTTTTGACTACATTTGTTCTCTTTACTTTTATTATTAAACAAGTGTGATTTAACTGTACTTCTGTCTCGGCCTGATTTCATGGTTTCTGACAGTGGTAGTGCCTGCCAAAAGTGACATGGTATAATTCCTGCCATGGGCGCGAAGCGAAGCATTGCGACAAACCCATATGTCCACCCCCAGCTGTTGCCCCTGCAGCATAAGGGAGTAGTAGTTGGAAAATGGTAAAAGTGAGCGTTTTACCACTTCCCAGCTTCACGTGTGAATAATTTTCTGCTCCAGGACCAATGGGAATTCTTCACAAAGACAAAGAGGAAAGGATCGCTGCTATTTCCAACCAGCCCAGGTGAATAAATGATAATGATCAGCCCCAGCTTACATATCTCCACCCAACCAGATACCCTGATGCATTTTGCCCCGCCCACCGGGGCTTAGCCATAGTCTATGTGCAGGGCCGGTGCACAGATTTTTGTCTATTTAGGCAAAGGTGCAGTCCTGTAGCCTTTTTTTTTTTTTTAATTTTTAGATTTTTTGTTTGCATGTTTTAAAAAAATCATTTTAGGCCTGCAGATTACTTAAAACCCCCCAAAATATTATTTTTATTTCTTTGAAAGCAGACACCTTTGTGATGGCGAACCTTGGCACCTCACATGTTTTGGAACTACATTTCCCATGATGCTCATGCACTCTGCAGTGTATTTGAGCATCATGGAAAATGTAGTTCCAAAATACCTGGCGTGCCAAGGTTCACCATCACTGCGAGAATAAAATGTTTATAAAAAGAATAAAACATTTCAGTAAAAAATACATCACATTTAATTTCTGGATACACAAATGCAATTTATTACCTAATTGTTTTGGTAAAAATATAAAAGATGAAGTTGTGGCGAGTAGATAGATACCCATGTCAAACCTTAAAATTGCATGCGGCCTTTAAAAGCTCCCACAGGTCATCAGTTTAGAGTTACACAGGAGCACTGGTGCTAAAATTATTGCTCTCACTCTGGCTTGCATGCTCATGTGTGACATGTGTAGGACAACGTGTAGGACAATGGCCATTTTCATACGTAGGTGCCCCAACAAATGCATTTTTGTAGGTGTGGGGGGCTCTAAACATTTTTTTATATGTCACCTTATATATTTAAAACATTTTTGGTTTAATTTTTATTCGATTTTACATAACTTTTATCGCTATCACAATGGGGACCAATAGCCCCATATTTAATAGCATATAGGTGACAGGTTCTCTTTATAGAGACACCCTATTAGACCCTGGATGTCTTCTCTCTGATCCACTGCAGCTGATGGAACACAGACCGTGTTCCATCAGCTGCTTCCCCAGCACTGATCCCGGAGAATGACAGCTCTGGTGTTCTGTCGAAACAGTCAACTCTTCAAAATCTCCAACTACGTCACCACTAGCAGCAGATTTCCATGAGTTGGCTCTACTGCCCATGCGCGCGCGCACACCCGACAGAATAACAGAAGCCCTGTCGCCAGCTGTTGGAGAACTTGTCAAAAAAGGTTAGTGATGTACCTTGCGCATGCGCACTGTGGCAATTGGATAATCCGATGGGGTTTCTGTTATTCTGTCGGAGTCACTGGAAGTGACGTAATTGGAGATTTATTTCGACAGAACACCAGTCCAGGAAGTGACATCATACATGTCACTTCCTGGTCTGTGTACAGGAAGGAGGTTGAGAGGACGGAGGTCTGTTGAGCTCCTGCCACCCTTCCCAGCGACACCCGCCATGACAATACCAGGTCTGCAGGTGGGACAGCAAAGCCCTGTGAACATGGCAGGGGATTCAGATTTTACCGAAGAACCCCCCCCCACCAAGTCCCGCACTTACCCCATTCAGGTCGCGGGTGGCTTCCCTGGCTTCTCCTTTTGGCCAATCCAGTCTTAAGACTCGATTTCTGTCCTGATTGGCCGGGAGGAGAAGCTGGAAGAAAAAAGCGAATGTTGATTCGCTAATGTCACAAGTGGGTGAACTCGGAGTGAAATGCTCTGTGCCCCAAGCACAACCTTTTTGAAGCCAATTAGAGCCTCAGGCTCTAATCACGTGCTTCAAAAAAAGCTTGTAGAAATCTACGCGTCTGGCGCCCAGCATGGAGATTAGGGGTCAGCGGCCTCGGCACATGGAGATTAGGGTGGTGGCGCCCCTGCACCCCTTATGGACCGGCAACAACTGATCCTGGCACCCTAACGTGGTTGGTTAAGCCGCCTTATGGTAGTGCCGACCCTGTCTATGTGATACAATCAAACTGAATATCTATAACTTACTGTTTGATCGAATTAAACCTGCTTTTCGACTGGAATTGATAAAATAAGCCAGGACAGAAAATTACTGAAAGTTTTACATGGACCAGCATCACCGAGATGCTTTATTCTTGAATTTATTTGTATTTTGACTGATCAGATTATGAGTTTGCATTGTGAAAAAAAAGATAGGAATCGATAACTTAAGATCTTCTGACTATCAACTGAAATCTACTTCTCTGTGAGTGGCATGGTGATTGATTGGGTTGTTGACTATAGTTTGATTATTGCGATTGAGAGAAATCAATCAGCAAAGTAATCAATCATTTATCGAAGAGGGGTATGGGCACGATTACTGTTATTAAATAATCTTTTAGGCCTGTATAGGTACCCTAACACATACCTCCCAACATTTTCAGATGGGAATGAGGGACACCTACTAGCAAACGTATGTAGGCATAGGACACGCCCCCTGTCACACCCTCTTAAAGGAGAATTAACCAAAAAAAAAGGTTAATTAAATCCGCAAGTGCTTTTTTTTTACCACTACTATTCCTTTATATTGGCTCTTAAAATTTAGAAATACAGCAATTTAGAATTTGGATGAAAGGTTTAGCACTGGGAAACACTTTTTGAAAGATAAAAAGTGCATTTTATATACAACTATATAGATCAGACCAAAATGAGGGACAAATGAGGGGGAATGAGGGACAGAGGGACATTGCTCCAGATCAGGGACAGTCCCTCTAAATCAGGGACAGTTGGGAGCTATGCCCTAATCCGCTATGGAACTTGTTAGTGTTATACAAATAAAAGAGCAAACTCACCTTTTGCTACCTGATTCTAATAACAAGCCTCTCTCCTTTCTGATTGGATGCTGCTAACCTATTGCAGATTGGCGCCTCGTCCTGCATCTGCTTTCATATTCAAACCTGTGCATAAAAAATAACATCCACTATCCCAGCAACTGCTCTGTGCAAAAAAAAATTCCAAGACTTCTTTAGCATTTAGTGCATTAAAGGGGCAAGCTGGGATCTGTAGTCCCACAGCAGCCAAGGACTGATTAGCTGTCTCCGCTGTTTAAAATAATTTGTAACCTAAAAAAATTAAATAAAACAGGGGGGCAATGAGAAAACATTCCCACCTTCGGTCTGTTTTTGGGGTGTGCCGGTAACGGCAGGAAGGTCCCTCCCCTCACATACAGTGACGCTGCTCCCTTCCTCCCAGGTTACAATGGGGCTACAGATGAAAAACACTACAACCCTGTGAATATGCACTTTGTAACAGAGACAGGTGTAAACAGTTCCATGATTACATAGGATATTCAACAGGATTTAGGCAGTTTTCACCCATAATTAAAGGGTGACCCCAGCCAAAGCGTTCCTTGGCAGGACAGGGTGGTTTGCATTATATACAGAGGTCACAGAGTTTATTATTCTAGAGCCTGCAGAGAAACAGGAGAGGGATGCACACTACTTGAGCAGCTACAGAGAGTCTTGTGATTACTCTACACTACAACTGCTGGAGTTTCCCACAAATGTATAAATGTAAAGACAAAATTCATGTAAATGGTAAACATGCGTATGCTTGGGGGAGATTTACTAAAACTGGAGAGTGCAAAATCTGGTGAAGCTCTGCACAGAAACCAATCAGCTTCCAGGTTTTATTATTAAAGCTTAACCGCTTCAGCCCCGGAAGATTTTACCCCCTTCCTGACCAGAGCACTTTTTGTGATTCGGCACTGCGTCGCTTTAACTGACAATTGCGCGGTCGTGCGACGTTACACCAAAACAAAATTGACGACCTTTTTTTCCCCCACAAATAGACCTTTCTATTGGTGGTATTTGATCACCTCTGCAGTTTTTATTTTTTGCACTATAAACAAAAAAAGAGCGACGATTTTGAAAAAAAAGCAATATTTTTTGCTTTTTTGCTATAAAAAAAATCCCACAAAAATATATAAAAAAACAAACTTTTTCCTCAGTTTAGGCTGATACGTATTCTTCTACATATTTTTGGTAAAAAAAATCGCAATAAGCGTATATTAATTGGTTTGCGCAAAAGTTATAGCGTCTACAAAATAGGGGATAGTTGGATAGTTTTATGGCATTTTTATTATTAATTTTTTTTATTAGTAATGACGGCGATCTGCGATTTTTATCACGACTGCGACATTATGGCCGACACATCGGACACTTTTGACACCATTTTGGGACAACTGTCATTTATACAGCGACCAGTACTATAAAAATCCACTGATTACTGTGTAAATGACACTGGCAGGGAAGAGGTTAAACACTAGGGGGCGATCAAGGGGTTAAGTGTGTCCTAGGGAGTGATTCTAACTGTGGAAGGGGTGGGCTACCACTGACATGACAGCGATCACTGCTGACAATGACAGAAGCAGTAGATCTCTGTCATGTCACTAGGCAGAACGGGGAAATGCTTAGTTTACATAGATATCTCCCCGTTCTGTGGCTCCGTGACACGATCGTGGGACACCGGTGGACATCGCTTTTGTGGGACCATGCAGCATCTGTCCCCCGTAGGCTCTAACACCAAGAACCGAGCGATCAAACACCGCTGATTGCTCAGTTCTCAGGACTTCCTGAGCAGAGAGCTGGTGATTGTCAGCAGTGCTATTGTGTTCTGGCGAGGGGAGCCTTCCCTGCTGGCAGAAGACAATGATTAGTGTTGCCGGCTATAGCCGCCGACACTAATTGTTCAGAAAAAACAGGACAGGCTGGTTGTACACGTCAATCGATAGAATTGTATGCAACCTAGATGCCCATACATGATTTGAAACTTGTCCGGTCTATGTTGAACTGGCCAAATTTAGATCCATGTTTGGTCAGCTTTAGATTCCTCCCCATCTCTACTCTCCACCTAGACTTCTTCTGTGTTTAGAACTTTACTGCACAAATCTTGTCTTGTGCTGGTCACACCTGCACAGTAACTCCCCACTGAATTCTACAGAAGGTGTGCTAGCAGTACAGCCATAATTAAATCTGAACCATAGTCTGTCATTAAAAAAAAAAGAAAAAGTGTGCAGCAGAACATAAAGTGGAACTTCACTGCATCTGAGCCCCACTAACCAAAAAACTCTATTTAATTTAATCATGTTTACTATTTAAAGCAAAGTCCCCCATCCGTCCATGTTTCCATGCTTTATTACTAATGCTAGCAGCATAAGGATTAATAATAGTCAATGTTAATTGAGAGCATGAAGTTCCGCTTTAATCGTATATGTATCTGCACTTATCTTTTTCTCTTTGTCCCCCTAAAAAAGTCCCATAAATACCTGTAGATCCTTCCAGTGAAGTCCCCCTAATGCAGGTTCCAGTGATGGTGTGGCAACAATGCTGCACTGCTCCTAAATTCAGAGCAGAGTTGTCACTCTCATATAGGCTGGGCCTGCCTTGAGTCACAGTGGGAGGAGATGACATTGTAGGGGTGTGGCAATCAAAATGGTCACTTCTGCTTCACAAGCCTGTAGCTTGTCAATCAGCACCTGGCCACACCTAGTCCTTCCCATTGCATTCTGAATTGAGAGCATTACCTCTGCTGCTGAACCTTCCCACTCTGAGCTGTAAAGCCTGGGAGGGGGAGTGTGTAAGACACAACTGAAGGAAGATTTTGGTCAGTCAGGGGGAGCAAATTAAGTTTTTTGTTTACTTTATTAGGCTTGTGCATGATGTAGTAACTGGATTTGGTACTTCTAAAGGTTCTAAAACAAAAGTTTTTTTTACCTTAATGCATTTTATGCATTAAATGAAAAGTATGGGAATCAGGGTTATTGCTTATACTTACCTAGGTGGATGCAGCATCAGTTTGATGCTGTATCAGTCCCCCGCTGGCTCCTCACTGATATCCTAGGGATCTAGCAGGGCCGTGGAGGAGTGGGAGCCACCGGCTGAAGCTCTCAGTGGCTCGCTAAGAGGCTGAGCCGGGTGCCAGTCCAGGAATGTGGGTGGATCCTGACCCCAGTGTCGCGATCTTGCCTGAATCTGTACTGGCTCTGTGACGTCAGCAGACAGTGGACTTCAGCCCGCTGTCTGCTGAAAACAGGTCACAGGAGTGCAAAACGAACTGCACTCCTGTGATCCACAGGAGAAGTACAGCCAAACAAGCTTTGGCTGTAATTCTCCTTTAAGGTAAAAAACCTTCTGTGTAACAGAATCCCCACCTGCCCCGCTATAAACTTACCAGAGCCCATTCACGATCCAGCGCTGTGCATGAGCGCCCAGGATCTTCCGGTTCTGCCCCTTCTCTCTGGGCAAATTGCCATTGGCTCACGCTGCTGTCAATCAAATGCTGTGACGAGGAGTGGGGGGTGGGGCCAAGTGGCCTGTGTCAATGGAAGAGGGGGGCACTCGCCGAAGAGGAGGAGCCAGGAGTGCCGGTGGGGGACCCCAGAAGAAAGGGATCGGGGCTGCTCTGTGCAAAACCATTGCACAGAGCAGGTAAGTATTACCTTTATTATTTTGTTTCAAAAAAAAAAAAAATAATAATAATAACCTTTAATACCACTTTAAGTCCATGGAGAGATGCTATATTCCTATAGCAAGGGGAACCTATGATTTGACACTCTGAATACTTCTTGAAAAATCAAGGAGGCAATCGCATGTACCAGATTTAAATTCCTGGATGTACTCAGTACTCAAATGGTGTACGCAATACCCTTAGATTTGCCATTCTTGCAAAGATGCAACAAGTTCATTTTTTGCCCATACTGTAAATAGCAGCTGCAGAGTAAAATGGATAGATCATCCTTAATAAATTTAAATTACAAGTTGGTCTGTGTAGGAGTTACATATGTTATATGAATCATTGGTGGCGTTTCCCTTTAACACTAGGTGCTGCGGCCCCGATCGCATTCCTTCTTATCTTCTCCATGGTGGAGTTGTTTTTCTTCCTACTTGGTAAACATAACTAAGGCTTTCCCTAATGAGTGGAGGCAGCACTGTGGCCAGGAGGGATACAGAGAGCCAGTGTAAGGCTGGGAGGGCCGCCCGGGGCCCACCGGCTGTATGGAAAGGGGACGTTAGGTAGATTCCTTGCTGCATAATATTCATGTCATCCCTGAAACAACCGGGTCTTTGTATACCAGCCAGAGGTTTGTGGTCAGTGGAAGCCACTCTTTCCTATTGTTATCATTCAACTGTATATCTGTCATTTACAATGTGTACCATCCAATCACATCACAGAATGGAAGAACACAAGAATAGGGAACAATCTGTATCAATTTTACATTAGACCTTCTTCATTTAGGTGTCTTATAGAGACAGCCCCCAGGCAAATGGCTAAATACACTATAAAATACGTAAAAGGGAAGGAAGTATTTCACCTGTCACTTTGCTCAGTCTTCTGATCCTTACAACTCTGTCACCCTGCATAGCTTAGTAGACATCTGGGACAATCATCAGACTAATTGTCCCTCAAGATCCCTTTACCAGTTCTGTAGACACTTTGCTCAACAATACCATGCCCTTGGAATCCCTGAAACGCATGGGATATTTATGACATATGAGTCTGAATAAATTTGATTCTGGATTTTTTATATGTTCTGCTTGTGGCACCTTCCTTCATGCACACCCAGAAAGAGGACTTCACTATTTCCTGGCTCAGTTTTGCAGCTTGCTGTGTCACCTGCCTGCCCATTGAATCGCTAGAGTGATTAGCTTGGTACAATGGAAAGGCCGAAGGCAAAAGCTTTCACACTGAACCAGGAAAAGGAGGTTGTAACCTGCCTGGATCTTAAGACTGGCTGAGCAGAATCACAAATTCTTGGGCTGGTGAAAACGTTTCCATACGTGTATTTAGCGGTTTCCCTACCTGGAAGAGGATCTGGAGTATCCCGAAGATGGTGCACATACGTCTGCCCATGACAACGAAGAACGGCACTACCAGCTCAATGAAGTGGTTGATCAGGGTCTCAAACTGGTGGAACCACACTGGGTTACGATGCATGTAGTAGGCTAGAGGGTTGGGCACTGGTTGTGTCTGTAACAAAAACAAAACAAAAAAACAAGAGAATTATAAATGGGTCTGCGTGCCCAAAAGTGATAATTCAGTACATAATGAAAAGTGTATTTAAATAAATACTGTATATACCTGTATGTTAGACATGGCAATAATTTATACAATGCAAGAGAAAGTATCATGAGATCACTACCTGGGACTCTTTTATGGAGATATCTGCACATTTGCTATGACCAGTGCTAGGCAGCTCTCCACTCTCTATGTTGAGTTTTTAAACCCTAGGCCAGTGATGGCGCACCTTGGTACTCCAGATGTTTTGGAACAACATTTCCCATGATGCTCACCTACACTGCAGAGTGCATGAGCATCATGGGAAATGTAGTTTCAAAAACATCTGGGGTGCCAAGGTTCGCCATCACTGCCCTAGGGCCAGCCATACACACTATCTCTTTCTCCCTGCAGGCTGAATAAGAGAAATCTATTAATTGCCCCATCCACACTAAATGTAAGGTAAACTGGATTTCCAGCACCAAAAACACAGTGAGGATCTACGCTCATGCTCATTGCACACATGCTCATATTTCCAAGTGAAGGAACAATGTTAGATGTGCTGTTCCAGTACATCGCGCACATGCGCATACCAATTAGCGTGCACACTTGACGCACAGTGGACTATTTAAACTGGTCCACTGAGCAGTTGCTGAATGGTCTTCAGCTTGTTCCCATGTTCCCAAGACCTGATCTGCTGTACCTGCTTACCTGTTTATGACTTGGCTTGCCCTTGGAATTCATATCTGCTCCTGCCTTAACCTTGCTCACCTGATTACTGTGACTTTGGCCTGTTTACAGGAGTTGTCCTTGCCTGCTGATTCTGTACCGCTTTGCCCAGCTGTTTCTGACCTTGGCCTACCTTCTGTACTTGCTCTGCCTGCCGGTTTGGTCCCTTGCTGACTGCTGCCTGTCTCCTTGTCTTGCTTCTGCCGTCTGCTCTGGTGCCAAGCAGCTCCTGCATCCTGTCCAGAGGACTGCGACTACCAGCTCAACCAACCCAAAGAGCGGATATCACCAGCCAGCTACTCCAGCACTTGTGCCATTTTATGCCTTCACATTCTCTGTCTCCATCTTCAGGGGTGTTGGGCAGGAGGTGCAAGAGAGGCCTCCACAACATTCCAGTCTTCACCAGGTACGTGATACTAAACAGAGTAGATGGAGGATCCTCCACTGCTGGCTATTGTATTCAGACAGCAGCAGCACCTGCGGCTACCTGAATACCTGAACAGTGACTGCAGCTGATTGGATGCAGTCACTGTTTGGACAACAATTTTTTACCTGGCTCCTTCCATTTTGAAATCGACTTTTTTTGAGCCATGAATGATCAGCTTACTGTCTCCATCAGGGGATAACGCCCCTAATCTTTGTTCCCTCATGCCCCGTATTAAAAACAAAATTGAAAAAATACTACCCAACACCTGCACGCCCCATTGCTGCCCTTCTGCACCCTCCTCTGGTCAACAATACTCTTCGACTGAATGACACCTGGTGTCATTCTACCACTTATGGCGAGCCCAAGGTGTCAATGCCCCTGTTCAGCAATATTACACAACCTGGGATCACAGTACGATGATGCAAAGAATGATGCTCATATAAGCAATGGCATTCTATGGAGCTTACGAATCATTCTATGGAGCATTGAGTTTTGAGGATGTTGGAGGATAAGACGTATCTGGCTTGTCACGTGACCAGCAGAATTAAGATGTGTTTGCTGCAAGTTTTTTACATAATTTGCGGCTGTGAAGGGTTCAACAGGTGGGGGAAAGGACTGAGGGGTGACCCCTAAACTGGAGTTGGGCTTTAGCAGCTATGGACCTGTCATCCCACCTCTGATGTCCTCCTGAGTAATAAGAAATCACAGGGTGGGTACCCACAGCAGTACGGTGAGCCATTCTAAAACTGTTGTTTCACAGTATCATCAGCTCCATCTGTTTTTATGACCGCTGAGCTTAAACAGGACTTAAAGTCGGGCTGCTGGGAAGGGGTTATGTAAGGCTGTGGGATTTAAGGCTGCAACTTCCAGGCTACTTTTAATTGAAGGAGACAAAACATCTTTAAATTATTTGTAGCGGAATTAGGCTGGGGTAATGGGAGAGCTACAAAACAGTCGTGTAGGAGACAGGAACAGAGAGCCGGAGCTTCTCACACACAGAGTTCCTCGTAGAGGAAAACTACTGGAAACCAGGTACCGGCCCCATGGCTGACATCCCAAGGACACTTCTGGGCTTTAAAGACTTGTCCCTAGAAATTTAGTTTTTGCTGTAAGCCAGATTGAACTTTTATCAAAAATCAAGAACGGCTCCACCCAAAACATAGCAAAGGGTAAAACTTGGGTTTGGATATATCTAGAAAACGCAAGGGCTGGTAACACAAGTAGTTTGACTGAAATGATGGGTCCTCAGCCAGTCTTGGCCATGACGGGGATTGGTGGAGATCCCTCCATCAAAACTCCAGGCGGTAATGAAGCTCTGGTGGGGGCACACACTGTCTTAGTTGTTGCTTTGTCAAGCTAAAATTTATTGGAGTATAAATTACAACACAAGAAATAGTTTTTGTATTCCAAAGCAATATGATTTGTGTATAAAATGTTCTGCCATTCTCCAATAAAGTACCATGTGATGGGCTAAGCTACTCCACTTCGGCAACAACGTTTCCAGGGAATTTATTAAAAGGCCTCATGCACACTGCAGCTCAAAAACAGACGTCCATGCATACATAAAGGTTAACAGGAGTTTAGAGGTAGAAAAACAAAACAAAACAATGACTTGCGCGTTCAAGAAAGGAGCGTTTCGGTTGAAAAACGGCAAAACATGCCTAAACGCGTTTCAACGCACCTACGCACAAGGCGCATTTAGCACTTGAACGTTTTTTCATTTCAATGGCCAGAATAAAATAGTATACTGGCCAATGAAATTATTAAATGCCCAAGAGCTTGATGCACCTGAACACGCCTAAATGTGTATGCAAAAACACAGCTTGAGCGCGTTTTTGAAGTTTGCTTTTCTCCTGCCAGGAGAAAAGTGTTTACAGGAGAACCAGTGTGCATGAGGCCTTAAAGTGTTACTAAACCCACAACAGTAAATCCGTCTGTATATGCAGTAAAGCATGCTTGTTATACTCACTGCAGAACCTAAGGGATTATTTCTGCGTATTGTGTAAAAAGGCAGTTTGATCCTGTCTTCTCTGATCCTCCCCTTCTTCCACTGTCCCCAATCCATCTGCTGATAGAACAGAGCAATGGGGGCAATCTGCACATGCTCAGTTTGGTGTGTATTGCGAGAGAGTTTTTTTCTTTTTTGGGAGGGTGCATGTGATCAGCAGAGTGCCAATCAGCACTGTCACGACAGAGGGTCCGGGGCTATGCAGCCTCATAGGACAGTCAGAGAAGAATGAAAACTTCTCCTTCAAGCTTTAAGCAGACACTGATAGAAGTCACAAGACTGCTATATACTGCTGATGAGAAAAAAGGTATTTAGTAGTTTATATTTACTAAACCATTTGCATTTCCATGTTCTGTGTACTGTGGGAGACCAGATATAGTGAATGCAGGCTCCTGGGTTTAGTAACACTTTAAAGCCTATGTAAACTCAATCATTAATAACTCATATAAGCTTTAATATGGTAAAGTCTAAGACCCGGGTCACACCAGTGCGACTTGTCATGCAACATGACAGTTTATTGCCATTGCAGCAATAGAACCATTTAAATCGTTGTGACTCAAGTCGCAGCGACTTTGAAAAAGGTTCCTGCACTATTTTTGCGCAATTTCAATGTGAGTTGCATACAGGGCCGGTGCTACGACTAGGCAAACTAGGCAGCCGCCTAGGGCGCCCTACTGCCTAGGGCGCCCGGCCACTGGTGTTCCTACTCTCTTCTCTCTGCAGCAAGCAACTAAGTCTCAGCATCAGCAGGCAGCTGCCGCTCCATTCGCACATAGTGTCAGAGGCGCAGCAGTGGCGAAGGACTGTGTCTGTGTCCCGACTCCTGAATGAATGGAAGCAAGCAAACATTCATTGATGGGTGCTGGTGAGGCTGCATTTGATGGGTGCTGGTGATGCTGCATTTGATGGGCGCTGATGAAGCTGCATTTGATGGGCGCTGGTGAAGCTGCATTTGATGGGCGCTGGTGAAGCTGCATTTGATGGGCACTGGTGGGCTGAATTTGATGGGCGCTTCATTAAAAAGGAGGGGTATACATGGGTGGGGCAAAGGGGTGGAGCCAAGGGGGCGGAAAAATGAGGTTTCGCCTAGGGTGTCAAAAATCCTTGCACCAGCCCTGCTTGCATAGACATCTGTTAAATGAAATTGCACATAGGCAGATCCCCATTCTGCCTCTCTGTGGAGCAATCGAGAGTGGCCGGCAGACATTGCGGCTGCCGGACCCGCGCATCGGCTTTCTGCTCCATGCCACGGGCGCCCACAGTATCCATTACACGAAACGACGTATGGGTACATCGTTTCATGCAATAGAGCCGCCCTGCCGCAGTATATCTGCGGCGGGCGGTCCTTAGGTGGTTAAAGTAAAAAAAGAGCCTTGGATGTAGATACCACCTAAACAAAATGAAAGCTGGTGTCGGTCATCTATGACTCCTGTAGCATCAGAGATTTAGTATACAAGAAAAAGAACCGCTGCTCCAGGTGTATAAAGATAAGGCTGATTGGAGTATCTTGCAAAGTGCTAGCCCTGGCCCGCCTCCGTGGGCAACTTGGAAAGAAGAAAGAAATGGCTGCACATCCAAAACTTCAGAGTGTCAGCCGCAATGAAATCTCACCGATAGTAGACTTTGAAGTCGTGCTGGTGGTTCACTTTTGACCATATTTAAAGTGACACTAAAGGCTGTTTTCTTTTGGTTAGAATAAAAAAAGAGCACCCAGGCTATGATCCATAGCAAAATTGAGGCAACTATTCAGGATAAAATTCCTAAACACCTCAAATTTTGACAACCCTGGGTGGATCACTTTCTTCCTCCAGGCTTTGATGAGTCCCTCCTGGAACCCTGAGACAAGATCCTTCATGACTACTGTGACAAGGGCCTTGGGTTGGCTTGGAGCAGTTGACCTCCCTTCTTTCCCCTTACTTCTTTTCTCTTCCCCCTTTACCCTTCTTATTTTCCTCTTTATCTTCCCTCTTCTCCAAACATTAAATGAATGTGATTTTTTTTTTGAGGTTCCCTCTTTTTACACCTTCTGTCTACCAGTTCTTAATACGTTGGTAATTGTTCCAATGTTGGTTCCTCTCTTGTTTGATTTGATATGCTTGGAAGGCCCTATGTCTTTTATTCATTATATACAATGCATAATTGATGTGTCCACAGAACTGACACACTGCTGAGCTTTGTACCTGCATTTATGCATTTTGTTCCCTTTATATTGGAATCTGATTTGTACTTTTTCTAGAACAATAAAAAGTTTGAAAATAAACTAAAAAAGAGGTTATAGAGGTTATAGTGTGCCCCTTTGTGTAGGCACAGGTGTCACTATCAGAAAACCAGTCCAATGTTGCACAACCGACGCTGGAGAAAGCGTATGTAGACAGGAAATGACTGAAAGAGACTGAAGGAGATCAGCAACACTGAGATAGCTCTGAATAAAGCCAAAAAACAGTATTGCATTTAAAAACAAAAAAACATGGCAATTGTTTATGATACGCAGTGCGTTAAGCAAACTAAGCGTCTTCCTATGTACATCTAATTGTTGATAATTATGCAACTGTTTTAATTGCAAAGGCTGGAAAAAAAAAAAAAGACTGGGTTGGCTCCCAGCAGATTTGACAACAGGAAGGTAATAAGTTCCACCATCCGCTCTCCTAAGCAACCCATCTGCCCGTCCTAGTAAAAATTGTAGCCTCAAGTGACTGAACTGAAGGAAATATATGAGGCACATGTGTGACTGCACCACAAGGAGAAACAAAGGAACTCCAAACCTTCCCCACCCCCGGATTCGACTGTTTTAGACTCTCTATTGAAATCGGCCTCGTGGTAGTGCGACAAATGGCGGAACTTGCGTCAGATTCATGTAATGTCGGTAAAGTGTATATGAATCTGTTGCAACTCTGACTGGTCTGTCCCAATCATCTCCTGTGACGTGGTGCAGTTTTATAGACTGGTAGAGTAAAGCCGGCCATACTGTACATGGATCGCAGTTCAAACCATGTATGGGCAGGCTGGTTGTACACAAGATGATTTATCGATAGTCTTGTATAAAATCAGCATCGATCATCTTGTGTACAAGCAGTCTGTGGGGTTTTTCCCGAACGTTCAGAGCCGCCAGCTATATTTGACAATGAGGATCATTGCATTCTGCCGGGGGTGGGGGCAAGTCTCCCTGCTGTCAGAATACATATAAATAATAAGGTGTGCTGGTGCCTTATAATGTCATACCTCCATCCCCTATTTGCATATACAAAGAACTGAAAACATTTTCCATGGGACTTTAAATGAGGTACAACATTTGCATTAAAAGATTTATTAAGCAACAGATGAAAATCAATTTTTAAAACAGCAAGCTGATTTGTATACACTACCGTGTAATGGCATAAGTCAACATGTCATATAATGATACATGTACAAAGTCTACTCTTCCAAGTTTTTCACAAAACATAATGATGGGTACATCCTTTAGCTCAATGCGTTTCGTGACAATAAACATATTATTGCTTAAACCAATAAACCTATTTACACTATTGCAGTGGATCGTGCAAATCCAATAAGGTCCAATAATCCAATTGGATTTGCACGATCCACTGCAATAGTGTAAGCAGGTTTATTGGTTTAAGCAATAATATGTTCATTGTGGTCAGTTATTACATTATATGTATACTTACATTTTTTTACTTTTCTCTATAATGTATTTAGTGTTGCTCTACTGTGCCATTTTTTCTGTCCTGAAGAAGCCGGTTTATTGGCGAAACATTGACCTGGCAGATTGGGTTAAAGGTAACATACAGCTCTACAAGTGTTGTTACGTTTTTTGATACCTATATAGTTATGATCTTCCGGTACCTTAGTAGAGTTTAATTTGCAACATTTATTTGTGGATTCATTTTAGGCTTATAGCCTTGTTTTTATGAATTTTGTACAATAAAAATTAGGCCAGGTTCACATATGTGCGGCCACAGCTCACAGTAGGGGGTCCAATTATCAGGAACCATGAATCAGACCGAGACAGAAGTATAGTAAAACCACACTTGTTAAATAATAATAATAAGGTAAACAGAGTAAGTGTAGTCAAAACAAGCCAGAGTTCAGTAACCGGATCGGGTAGTCAGCCAAGCAAATGTCAGAGAGCCAGAGATAAACGTAGTAGCACAGCAAGCAGGATCAGGAGCCAGAAGGAATGTCAGCCGAGCAAGTCTTCAACAGGAATGCAGGAGAAAGTCTCTGTGATGTTGACAAAGGCGAAGGCAGAGATCAAGAGAGCTGGACGACTTTAAGTAGGCAGGACTGACGAGCAGAATCAACAGCTGGGTAACTGTGGAGAGAGATGGGAGCTGACAATTAGCCGACATCTGAGCGGCCAGCTCAGAGAAGGAAGGGCTGAGCCCATAGTTTCAGGTGCGAATCAGGTCCGAATTTTTGACTGAATTCACACCTGAAGTGGACCAGGAGGAGATGCCCATTGTAAAATAAATCATCTATATAGCAATCTAAGATAACACTTCCAAATGGAAAATGAATTTGGTTAAAGCCAGAAAACAGGAAATACAGGACCAGATATGCCGGAACCCGCCTATTAAACCGGACTTTAAAGGTCCAACATGGGAGACAACACATTGATAAAATAATAGGCCTGGGTTCACACCCACCTTGGTTTCCCCCGCATCCAATTCACATGACAGGAGAGTGTGACCGGCTCTGAATGGAGCCGGGTCACACAGCTCCAAGGCGGCTGCGGTCCGAATTGAGGAAGGGTCCTTTGCGTCTTCTGGTCTGCTTCAGGTGCGAGTTCAGACCTGATTTGCACCTGATGCGATGAACAGACACACATCGGACCCCCTGCTGTGAGCCGCGGCCGCACATATGTGATCCCGCCTAATTTTTATTGTACAAAATTCATAAAAACAGCGGCCTTAAAAACCCAAAATAATCCACAAATAAATGTTGCAAATTAAACTCTACTAAGGTACCGGAAGATCATAACTATATAGGTATCAAAAAACGTAACAACACTTGTAGAGCTGTATGTTTCCTTTAACCCAATCTGCCAGGTCAACGTTTCGCCAATAAACCGGCTTCTTCAGGACCCAATATGGCACAGTAGAGCAACACTAAATACATTATACAGAAAAAAAAATGTAAGTATACATATAATGTAATAACTGACCACAATAAACATATATTGCTAAACCAATAAACCTGCTTACACTATTGCAGTGGATCGTGCAAATCCAATTGGATTATTGGACCTTATTGGATTTGCACGATCCACTGCAATAGTGTAAGCAGGTTTATTGGTGCCCCAATAGACACATATACACTATATTACCAAAAGTATTGGGACGCCTGCCTTTACGCACACATGAACTTTAATGGCATCCCAGTCTTCGTCCGTAGGGTTCAAGAGCATTTGTGAGGTCAGGCACTGATGTTGGACGAGAAGGCCTGGCGAGTAGTCTCCACTATAATTCCTTCTAAAGGTGTTCTATCAGGTTGAAGTCAAGACTCTGTGCAGGCCAGTCAAGTTCCTCCATCCCAAACTCGCTCATCCATGTCTTTATGGACTTTGCTTTGTGCACTGGTGTGCGGTCATGTTGGAACAGGAAGAAGTCATCCCCAAAATGTTCCCACAAAGTTGGGAGCATGAAATTGTCCAAAATGTCTTGATATGCTGATGCCTTAAGAGTTCCCTTCACTGGACCTAAGGGGCCAAGCCCAAGTCCAAATGATAAACAAGAAAAACAATAAACTCTACCTAGTGGCAATTTTTTTTTCTACCTAAATTCCATGCAAGTAACGTGTCAGTGTAACACTTCCAGATATTTATTACCTCTCACAGAGATCACAGGACTTCCCCCAACAATACCTTCATTTGCTCTCCTCTCCTGAAGGACAGGGACATTTTTGTTCAGGTATCAATCAGGGTCACCATCTATTTCCTGAAATTGGATGCTGACTCCAAGATTACACAGTTGTGTGACTTTTGGTGCCTGTACAGTTCTTGGCTGTGTTCACAAATGTCTGACACAGATGAGCCACCTTGTGACTTGGTACAAGATTGCAAGACGACAGTTTGATCACTGGGGCTAGAGGAGACAGAGGACCTGTCCCTGCAGCAGACTGATGGCATCATCTCAGTCTACCTAGTTCTGCGTCAAGTGACTGGAGCTCAAGGATGGCTTTATAATGATAAAAAAACTGTACTGCACCAATGAGACAGGTCGCACAGAGCCCATACATTTTCTAAAGAAATAACAAACAAGAATCAGTGCATGGGTGGATGGGGCATATTGGAGGGGGGGGGGGGGGTGTTGTCATTGTTTTTGTTCCTTTTGTAAATTTCAGCTTGAGCTATTGAGCTTTGTAAACAACAGAGTTTTAATGGCAAATCAGATAGAGATAGCCTGGAAACGTGAATAGTCAGCTCAGAACTCCACATGCAGACCTAAATATCGTTATATATAATTCATTTACATGTATAATATTATTTTTAAACATTGACAATAATAAAGAAGGAAATGTAAAAACAATCCAACATGCCTCCACTTTTGATTGAAGCCCAATCCCCTTACTTCTATTGACCAGGTGTGAAAGGGATAAAAACTGAAGAGAAGTCTCAACGCAATGACAGCTACCAATCGAAAACTGAATACGTTCTAACCTTTCTCCACTCTATCTAAAAAAAAATAAAAATAAAAAAAAAAGTAATGACTAAGATTGGTGTGTGGCTTTCAGTATGATACAGGCATGAGTTGTTAATCCCCAGTACAGGAACCACAAATCCCAGAATATACTGCCAGACACTGTAGTTCATCAGTAGTTGGAAGGTTGGTAGGGGGTCCATGTTTACTCTAGCAGTGCCAGGGAGGGAGAGCTGGCATACACAGTGCCATGTGCCAGGTGAAAAGGAAACCTCAGTCCCTCCCCAGTCCTCGGGTCTCCCCCCAGGTCCTCTATTGTTATTTCTTTCTCAGTGGAGCTGGAAAGCCTCATGTTCTTCCCTGATAGAAGGTGGTGAAGAGATCCATTCCTCCAGCCCTGTGGACTGGACACGTCAGTGGTCATCGGGTGGGAGCACAGCACACAGGGAGAGGCTGAGTGTTACATATTTTTTCCGGCTCAGCACAGAAATCTCTCAGGGGAAAAAAAATGGTCCTTCGCTTTAACTCTGCAACACAAAAAATACGATCGGCTTTCCTATTGCAGCACAATTTCTGGCACCAGAGGGGTTAATGCGAAGTCAGACATTCATTCAATTGTGGGTTAAAGCACTCATGCAAGCAAAGTCTTGTTTTAAAGATTGACAGGACAGTATAATCATACAGATTATGGTGAGAGCGGACTATAGCAATGGTCTCCAAACTGCAGGTCTTTGCTAGCCTTTAGCCAGCTCTTTGGGCACTATTCCTCCCACTAATACCAATGATGGGGCACTATTCCTCCCACTAATACCAATGATGGGGCACTATTCCTCCCACTAACACCAATGATGGGACACTACTTCTCCCACTGATACCAATAATGGGGCACTATTCCCCTAACTTATACCAATAATGGGGCACTATTCCTCCCACTACTACTAATAATGGGGCACTATTCCTCCAACTTATACCAATGATGGGGCACTATTCCTCTCACGCATACCAATGATGGGGCACTATGCCTCTCACTAATACCAATAATGGGGCACTATTCCTCCCACTACTACTAATAATGGGGCACTATTCCTCCAACTTATACCAGTAATGGGGCACTATTCCTCCAACTTATACAAATAATGGGGCACTTATCCTCTCACTAATACCAATAATGGGGCACTATTCCTTCAACTTATACTAATAATGGGGCATCATTCCTCTCACTAATACCAAAAATGGGGCACTATTCCTCTCACTAATACCAATAATGGGGAACTATTCCTCTCACTAATACCAATAATGGGGAACTATTCCTCCCTCTAACACCAATGATGGGTCACTATTCCTCTAATACCAATAATAGGGCACTATTCCTCCAACTAATACCAATAATGGGGCACTATTCTTCCCACGATTACCACTAATGGGGCAATATGCCTCTCCCTAATACCAATGAGGGGGCACTATTCCTACCACTGACACAAATGATGGGGCACTATTCCTCCCACTAATACTAATGATAGGGCACTTTTTCTCCCACTGATTCCAATAATGGGGCACTATTCATCCTACTAATACCAATTTAGGGGACACCATTCCTCCCACTGATACAAATGTTGGGGCCATATTTTTTACTCCCGCTGACCACTAAGCCTGAGGCATTGTTTACTCCCACTGGTCACAGTCTGCCCCCCTAGAGTCTGAAGGACAGTATACTGGCCCTTTATTTTGGAAGTTTGGTGATCCCGAATGTATATGATCTAGTTCCTGAGCAGGTAGCTTCCACACCCCAAAGAATCTCCATGGTCTTGTTGGCTTTGTAGTGTAATATATGAAGAATGGGATCCTGGAGCCATACCACAGCTAGGAGGACAAAATACAACTTGTATTGTAATAAAAGTCAGGGGGACAATCCAAAGACAATCCAAACTAGCTGCTGACAAGACCTGTGCTTGTAATTACACTGGAAGAAATAACATTAAAGGTCCATTCACAGTGTTCTTCATCATTTCCTGATGAAGGGAGCGTTTTATGGAACCCTGAAACGTATTGCTTACTCTCTTACATTTCCTCCTGACTTTTATTTGGAATAAAGTTGTATCTGGACCTCTTAGGACCATATTCCAGGTAAGCAATAGAGTACCTTAGGACTCCTTACCCTGGAGTGGAGTACGCACCAGATGGAGTGAAACGCGTTGGTGTTTTTGTGAACCAGTCTATAATTCTGAGAGCTCAATAAACTTTAACAAGGCTTTTACTGGTGAGCGCCTTCAATTCTTTTCTGAGATTTTGCGGGTGGAATTAATGGAGTGACCTGTGACTGCCGGGAACCAGAACCCCCGAGTCGGAGGATTACCGAGGAAGGATGCCTGGGAACACTACTTTCTACATTATTGGCTCCTAACATTGTCCCTCCCTCTATGAGTGGGAATTCTGCTGTGCAGAAGACAACAGGATCCAATACCAAGAGAGATTCTTGTATACTTGTATGCTATTTCCAGGTAACAATACATTTATTTATTCATGCTGATATGATAGATCTGAAATGAAAAGTAACATTTCAGGCAAAATCGTTTTTTTGGAGCTTGTAGAGTAGGGAGAGGTTAGAACGTGTCATCCCCATTGGGGAAATGTGTACTTCTTTTCCTGGTGACCACTGTCAGTTCTAAATGTGTTCAGTACATTCCTCCCTTGAAGTGGGACTCCAGCACAGCTTAAAGCGGAGGTCCACACTAAAATTAAAAATGACATTAACATTCTACAAAAAAAATATAAAAAAACATTTGAAAAAAAAAAATTTTTTACTTACCAGAAATGCCTGTTGCTAGGCAGTCTTCCTAATCTGCCTCTTCCTATTTCGCGGCGCTTCCTTCTCTTCGGTAAAGCTGCCCCGTTGTAATCTGGGACATGTGTGTGTGTCCCAGAAAACCACAGGGCCATTCACAAAGCGCTGTGCGACTCGCGCATGCGCAGTAAGAAACGGGCAGTGAAGCCGCAAGGCTCCACTGCCTGTTTCCCTTAGGCCCCTTTCACACTGGGGCGGTGGGGGCGTCGGCGGTACAACAGCGCTATTTTTAGCGCTGCTGTACCGTCGTTCTTGCAGCAGTATTCGGCCGCTAGCGGTGCGGTTTTAACCCCCGCTGGCGGCAGAAAAAGGGTTAAAATCCCTCGTACAGCGCGGCTATAGCTGCGGTATTGCCGCGGTATAGCCGCGCTGTCCCATTGATTTCAATGGGCAGGAGCGGTGAATACACCGCTCCTTCACCGCTCCAAAAAAGCGGTTTGCAGGACTTTTTTCACCGTCCTGCCAGCGCACCGCTTCACTGAACAAACAGCGGAGGCTGTTTAGGGGCGGTTTGCAGGCGGTATTTTTAGCGCAATACCGCCTGCAAACCACCCCAGTGTGAAAGGGGTCTTAGTTAGGATGGCGGTGCTGAGACCCGATCTGATGGACAGAACGGGCTCAGGGGGGCGACATCACGGGCTCGCTGGACAGGTAAGTGCCCTTATTAAAAGTCAGCAGCTACAGTGTTTGTAGTTGCTGACTTTTTTTTTTTTTTTAATTGCCGGACCTCCACTTTAAATACACATGAACAGCTTTCCACACTTCGGCCACAAAAAGCACCACGGGGTGACACAGCTTTTCCCATTGCAGCTTTCTGTGTCACTTGCTTGTTCATTGGATCATGAAACAACCCTGCTGAGCCCCCCCCCCCCCCCATCCTTCTCCTGTAAGCTGCCAAAACATCTCCCTCTCCCGCCCCCAGTGCCTGCAGGCATGTTAGATTGTTAGACTGACAGCTCAATGCAAGGCAGTAGAGCCTCGGAGATCACAACACACGCTCCCTGCTCTGCCTGATATCTGATGGAAAGGGGACTTTGGGAAGATAATATAAATACAGTTACACTAGCTACAATTAAAAATCCTACAATATGTTTTTTTAAAATACATAACTCGATTAAAGGGTGCGTTTTACAGTGGGGAAGGAAAGTATTCAGACCCCCTAAATTTTTCACTCTTTGTTATATTGCAGCCATTTGCTAAAATCATGTAAGTTCATTTTTTTTCCCTCATTAATATACACACAGCACCCCATATTGACAGAAAAACACAGAATTGTTGACATTTTTGCAGATTTATTAAAAAGAAAAACTGAAATATCACATGGTCCTAAGTATTCAGACCCTTTGCTCAGTATTTAGTAGAAGCACCCTTTTGATCTAATACAGCCATGAGTCTTTTTGGGAAAGATGCAACAAGTTTTTCACACCTGGATTTGGGGATCCTCTGCCATTCCTCCTTGCAGATCCTCTCCAGTTCTGTCAGGTTGGATGGTAAACGTTGGTGGACAGCCATTTTTAGGTCTCTGCAGAGATGCTCAATTGGGTTGAAGTCAGGGCTCTGGCTGGGCCCTTCAAGAACAGTCACAGAGTTGTTGTGAAGCCACTCCTTCGTTATTTTAGCTGTGTGCTTAGGGTCCTTGTCTTGTTGGAAGGTAAACTTTCGGCCCAGTCTGAGGTCCTGAGCACTCTGGAGAAGGTTTTCGTCCAGGATATCCCTGTACTTGGCCGCCGCATTCATCTTTCCCTCAAATGCAACCAGTCGTCCTGTCCCTGAAAAACACCCCCACAGCATGATGCTGCCACCACCATGCTTCACTGTTGGGACTGTATTGGACAGGTGATGAGCAGTGCCTGGTTTTCTCCACACATACCGCTTAGAATTAAGGCCAAAAAGTTCTATCTTGGTCTCATCAGACCAAAGAATCTTATTTATCACCATCTTGGAGTCCTTCAGGTGTTTTTTAGCAAGCTCCATGCAGGCTTTCATGTGTCTTGCACTGAGGAGAGGCTTCCGTCGGGTCACTCTGCCATAAAGCTGGTGGAGGGCTGCAGTGATGGTTGACTTTCTACAACTTTCTCCCATCTGCCAACTGCATCTCTGGAGCTCAGCCACAGTGATCTTTGGGTTCTTCTTTACCTCTCTCACCAAGGCTCTTCTCCCCCGATAGCTCAGTTTGGCCGGATGGACAGCTCTAGGAAGGGTTCTGGTCATCCCAAACGTCTTCCATTTAAGGATTATGGAGGCCACTGTGCTCTTAGGAACCTTAAGTGCAGCAGAAATGTTTTTGTAACCTTGGCCAGATCTGTGCCTTGCCACAATTCTATCTCTGAGCTCTTCAGGCAGTTCCTTTGACCTCATGATTCTCATTTGCTCTGACATGCACTGTGAGCTGTAAGGTCTTATATAGACAGGTGTGTGGCTTTCCTAATCAAGTCCAATCAGTATAATCAAACACAGCTGGACTCAAATGAAGGTGTAGAACCATCTCAAGGATGATCAGAAGAAATGGACAGCACCTGAGTTAAATATATGAGTGTCACAGCAAAGGGTCTGAATACTTAGGACCATGTGATATTTCAGTTTTTCTTTTTTAATAAATTTGCAAAAATGTCAACAATTCTGTGTTTTTCTGTCAATATGGGGTGCTGTGTGTACATTAATGAGGAAAAAATTAACTCAAATGATTTCAGTAAATGGCTGCAATATAACAAAGAGTGAAAAATTTAGGGGGGTCTGAATACTTTCCGTCCCCACTGTATACAATATTCCCCACTCTGTCTATCTGCTGTGGAGGAGGGAAGTCATATAATGACAGATTGTGATAACTTTACTAGCAGCTTTTTAAACCAGGCATTTTATTATTTATAAATTATTATATAACTGGACTTAAAAAAGTTGTCTTCATATTCCCAACCTGCTGTGCTTGCTGGATAATAATATAAAAACAGTTTTCAATAGTTATACTAGCTGCATCTTAACCACTTCAGCCCCAGACCATTTGGCTGGCCAAAGACCAGAGCACTTTTTGCGATTCGGCACTGCGTCGCTTTAACTGACAATTGCGCGGTTGTGCGATGTGGCTCCCAAATGGAATTGACGTCCTTTTTTCCCCACAAATAGAGCTTTCTTTTGGGGGTATTTGATCACCTCTGTGGTTTTTATTTTTTGCGCTATAAACAAAAAAATAGCGACAATTTAAAAAAAAAAAAATCAATGTTTTTTACTTTTTGCTATAATAATCATCTCCAAAAAATATATAAAAAAAAACTTTTTTTCCCCTCAGTTTAGGATGATATATATTCTTCTACATATTTTTGGTAAAAAAAAAACAAAACGCAATAAGCGTTTATTGATTGGTTTGCGCAAAAGTTATAGCGTCTACAAATAAATCGCAATAAGCGTTTATTGATTGGTTTGCGCATAAGTTATAGCGTCTACAAAATAGGGGATAGTTTTATGGCATTTTTATTATTGGTTTTTTTTTGGCGGCGATCAGCGATTTTTATCGTGACTGCGACATTATGGCGGACACATCGGACACTTTTGGCGCTATTTTGGGACCATTCACATTTATACAGTGATCAGTGCGATTAAAATGCTATAAAGATGCATTGATTACTGTGTAAATGTGACTAGCAGTGAAGGGGTTAACCAGGAGGGGGCGCTGAAGGGGTTAAGTGTGTCCTAGGGATGTGTTCTAACGGTAGGGGGGATGGGCTACATGTGTCACGACACTGATCACTACTCCCGATCACAGGGAGCTATGATCAGTGTCCTGTCACTAGGAAGAATAGGGAAATGCTTGTTTACATCAGCATTTCCCCGTTCTTCCTCTCCGTGAGACGATCACGGGTATCCCCGCAGACATCGAGTCCGCGGGACCCGCGATCACACTCACAATGCCGCGTCTTAAAGGCAACATACAGGTACATTAATATGCCTGTCCGTGCCATTCTGCCGACGTATATCGGCGTGATCTGGTCGACAAGTGGTTCTCTTTTATCTTTATTCAATACATAACTGAACTTAAATTGTTACTAAACCCACACCAGTAAAATCAGTCTGTATTTGCAGTAAAGCATGGGGGGGGGTTAATCCTCTGCATTGTGTAAAAAGGCCGTTTGAACCTGTCTTCTCTGATCCTCCCCTTCTTTTACTGTCCCCAATCCATCTCCTGATAGTACAAAGCCTTGGAGGCACTCTGCACATGCTCAGTTTGGTATGTATTGCTAGTTTTTTTTTTTCTGGGAGGGTGCATGTGATCGGCACAGGGCCAATCAGCACTGCCCAGACAGACGGTCAGGGGTCATGCAGCCTCATAGGACAGTCAGAGGAGAATGAAAACTCCTCCTACAAGCTTTAACCAGATAGAAGTCACAAGACTGCTATATACTGCTGATGAGAAAAGATATTTAGCAGTTTATATTTACTAAACTAATTGCATTTCCATGTTCTGTGTACTGTGGGAGACCAGATATAGTGAATGCAGGGGCCTGGGTTTAGTAACACTTTAAAGCTGAACTCTATGCAGACATATTAATGCAGCTTTGTAATCATTAAATGACAAAACTTTCTTGACTTATGTATAGAGTGGAGATGGATTAGAACACCTTTCAGGTGAAAGAAAATCCGAACGTTTGGGTTGTCAACAGAACAGGAACAGAGTGGAAATCTTCCAATGGTGACACTAGTTCTGGTGACAACCAGGGATTTCCTTTCACTTTCTGTTTTGGCCATGGGACAGGAACTGAAGGGAAATCTTCCCAATGGGATACAGATGGCAAAAAAAAAAAAAAAAACCTTTCAGGAGTTATAAACCTCCCATATTCGATCCAAAATCATCAGAAAGGTTTCACTGTAATACATCATTAAATATAGATTTTTAAATGCAAGCAATGCAAGTACCTGGATAAGACCTGGTATATGTCCATGTACAGCAGGGGTGGAGTGTAAAGAAAAGGAGCAGCACAAGGAGACAAGCAGTCCATATTCTGACAAGTAGCATGCTGATAGGAGGGGAAAGCAATGTGACAGAGAGATGAGCTCATCATACTGCTGCTTCCCCTTTATTGTCACAGTCTGGGGGGCGGATCCAGGACTACCTGGGCTCAGATGAAATAGGTTACCGTATGTACTTGAGTATAAGCCGAGTTTTTCAGCACATTTGTTTGTGCTGAAAATGCTCCCCCTCGGCTTATACTCGAGTCAAGCACTTTTCTGCAGCAGAGAATGACATTTTCTGAACTGACTTCGGGGACTCGTATCCCGGGGCCACTTGGTGCTAGGAACCCAAATTTGGTGTGCAAACCCAGTGGAACTAGCACTACAACATATCCTAGCACCAAGTGGCCCCGAGATACGGGGCCCCAAATTCGGTCAACGGTGTCCATCTGCAGCAATGTCATTTTGGGGTCCTTTGGGTCCAGACACTCCAAATTTTGGCTGCAGCTAGGGGGCATCTAGGAACCCTTAACTACCGAGTTTGAAGTTCGGGGGACCTATGGCTGCAAATGGGCACAGTGAGGCTGCAAATGGGCACAGTGAGGCTGCAAATGGGCATTGTTGACACTCTTTTTCACTTACAGTTCTCACCCTAGGCTTATACTCGAGTCAATAAGTTTTTTGTGGTAAAATTAGGTGCCTCTGCTTATATTCGGGTCGGCTTATACTCGAGTATATGCGGTAAATGATGCTCGCCATCAAATTGAGGACACCTAGCAACAGAAAAAAGTACTGAGGGGCAAATTACTTGAATATCACAGAAAAATCTGCAATTATTTTATCTTTTGAAGTGCTATTTATTTATTTTTTTCAGTTCAACTTTTGCTTAAAGAGTCCATTATTATATAATTCCCACTCTCATGCTAGCACCATTGTCAGTTACATTAGCAGCATTTTCAAACCCATTTGAATTTGTTTTTTTTATATACATAGCTGGACTAAAAGACACTTCGGTCTATACAGGTTGTACATTTTAGGGATCCTCTTGAAGGGTTAAGTGACTACTTGAGAGGTTAATAATGGACTCAGTACTAGTAAACAACATGTGCAGGAGAGACATGTGAAAGTAGGCAGGCCGGGGATCAGAGGCAGCTCAGGACGCTGGCTGTGTGTGTGTTCTCCGCACAATGCTTTCCATATGTGTGTACAGCCCAGGCTCCTATTCCCGGGAGGACACCCCATAATCTCTCTGCCCTGAGCTTCGGGATTACACCCTGACCCCCCCCCCCCCGGATCATAAGTGAGTCCCACCTACCTGGAGAACATACAGCATCAGCCTGCTCTCTGCCCTATACTGAAGTGTGTTATCACTTAGTATTAACAAGCCTGGAGTAGAGGAATGGTGTGACCGCCTGTAAAGCCATTAGTGGGTTGTACAGATTAGCACTGCTCCTCTCCCCGAATACAGCTACCGCCACCACACACATCAACACTAGAGGTCTACCCACCAATAGACAAGATTCTATATTCTTTTTTCTCATTCAAAATTTTTTATTTGTAATAATAACAAACTTTCTATATTCTTATAACACTGAACTCCATGGACTAATAAATGAAATGGGGGGTATAGTTAGTACAAATGTCTTTATTGCTTGAAGTTATTTTAAAATATTTATTTCTAGGGTTGCACCGATACCACTCTTTTAAGACTGAGATACTCGCCAATATCAATTACTAGGGGTGCACTGACACCATTTTTTTTTTTACTAGTACCGATACTTTTTTTTTTAGCACTCGCCGATACCAATTACCGATACCTACCGCAACTGTTTTGTTTACACTTCAGCTGTCAGCAATGGTACAAAGCATTGAAAAGTCATTTACAAATGAAATAAATGAATTTTGTTTTTTTAATTTTGCGCTTTTTTAATGTGATATGTGTAAATATATGTTATTATATATGTGTGAAAATATTCACTAAGAAAGCAAACAAAAAAAAAGTTTAAATTGTTTATCGTTTATAAAACAGACGTGAAAAAAAAAAAAAAAAAAAAAAAAGCAGGAAAATAATAATTAGATGGAGAATAGGGAGTTAGTTAAGGCTGATTAGAGTAAATGAAGGGTTAATGAGGGGTTAAACATTTGTTCATCCCCACTGACAGCTCAAAGAACCAAGCCTGAAAGTATCGGTTTCAGGTATATGTGCATTTGCACGAGTACCGATACTTGTGCAAATACTCGGTATCGGCACTGATACTGATACCGATACTAGTATCAGTGCAACCGTGCCGATTACGGATACTTTTTTTAATGTCATGTGACAGTGGCTCTAATATTCAGCACTGATGACGCGTGGACTATGTCAGTGGTTTTTATTTTAATTTTCTTTTACAATTTAATTTTTTAAAATTTTTATATTTTATTATTTTTTACAATCATTATTATTTTTTTTTACAATGCTTTTTTTTTTGTTGGGGGGGGGGGGTGGACGTTGTCCGTGTGTTTTTTTTTTTACATTTTTTATTATTGTTACAATTTAAACTTTTCAATATTTATTCAATCAATTCTTTTCTTGTTTTTTTAATTCATTTATTTATTTTTATTAGCCTTGTTGGGGGATGGCTTTGGTGAGTTATCAGGGGTCCTAACAGACCCCTGACATCTCCCTTTTGAGACAGGGAAAAGGAATGAGGACACAGATTCCCCAGTCCCTTTCTCTGCAGCCTCAGCTGCACTGAAGACAAATGCACATGAGACAGAAGCTCCTCTCCATTCGTAAAAGATGCTCAGTTATGAATTGACAGTGAACTCCAGGCCGTAATCGGGCAGTGCAGGAGGAAATGGTTTACTTCCCTCCCTAGTGACCACCGTCAACTCAAAATGCAAACTCATTACAGCACAGTCTCTTTATGACGTGGGACTCCGGTATAGCTAAAAAAGAAAAAAAAAAAAACTTATATGTGAATGGATTTACACATTTTTCCAACAAAAAGCCCACAGGGTGACAGCTTTTCCCATTGTGGCTTTGAAGCTTCATACACCAACACGTTTCGGGGAAAAAGACTACTCTTTTGTCAGGGCTTGAACAATGATTTTTGAGACAATAAGGATGACATCATATGGAAAGCCTGAACTGAGGATGGATTGAAGCTAGCATGTCCTAATGAAATTTAAAGTGTTTGTTACCCCAGCATCCTGATATGTACCATGTAGAGCTGCACGATTCTGGGAAAAATGAGAATCCCAGGTGTTATGTAGTGGGAGGTGTTATGTAGTGGGAGGTGTTATGTAGTGGGAGATGTTATATAACGGGACGTGTTATATAACGGGAGAGGTGTTATGTAGTGGGAGGTGTTATATAACGGGAGGTGTTATGTAGCGGGAGGTGTTATGTAGCGGGAGGTGTTATATAACGGGAGGTATTATGTAGCGGGAGGTATTATGTAGCGGGAGTTATGTAGTGGGAGGTGTTATGTAGTGGGAGATGTTATATAACGGGACGTGTTATATAACGGGAGAGGTGTTATGTAGTGGGAGGTGTTATGTAGCGGGAGGTGTTATGTAGCGGGAGGTATTATGTAGCGGGAGGTATTATGTAGCGGGAGTTATGTAGTGGGAGGTGTTATGTAGTGGGAGGTATTATGTAGCGGGAGGTATTATGTAGCGGGAGGTATTATGTAGCGGGAGGTGTTATGTAGTGGGAGGAGTTATGTAGTAGGAGGTGTTATGTAATTGGAGGTGTTATGTAGTGGGAGGTGTTATGTAGTGGGAGGTGTTATGTAGCGGGAAGTGTTATGTAGCGGGAGGTGTTATGTAGTGGGAGGTGTTATATAATGGGAGGTATTATGTAGTGGGCGGTGTTATGTATCGGGAGGTGTTATGTAGTGGGAGGTGTTATGTAGTAGGAGGTGTTATGTAGCGGGTGGTGTTATGTAACGGGAGGTGTTATGTAGTAGGAGGAGTTATGTAGTGGGAGGTGTTATGTAATTGGAGGTGTTATGTAATTGGAGGTGTTATGTAGCGGGAAGTGTTATGTAGCGGGAAGTGTTATGTAGCGGGAGGTGTTATGTAGCGGGAGGTGTTATGTAGTGGGAGGTGTTATATAATGGGAGGTATTATGTAGTGGGAGGTGTTATGTAGCGGGAGGTGTTATGTAGTGCGAGGTGTTATGTAGTGCGAGGTGTTATGTAGCGTGAGGTGTTATGTAGTGCGAGGTGTTATGTAGTGCGAGGTGTTATGTAGCGTGAGGTGTTATGTAGTGCGAGGTGTTATGTAGCGTGAGGTGTTATGTTGTTCACATACACTTTAAGGCAAGTAAACATGCAAAATATCACACGTTGACTGCAGTGGAACAGATAGGTGTGAATTAGGGACTTCAAGATGTGAAAGTCAAAAAATCAAAAAAAAGACTGCAGAAGTTCTGATCTGCATGTTTGCCCAGGGCAGTGACTTGGTAAGTATAGAAGCCGCTGGATTAGCATGACAACCAGGTAGTTGGCATTTTCAAAGAAGAATTCAGCCTCTTCTCCCAGTACAGGCTTCTTTAAAGCATTAAGCACCATCCGTCTCTGAAATTACTATATGACATACCCTTATAATATTAATATAAGGGTATGTAATAATTTTAGAAAAAATGCAACTCCAAAATAGAGTCGATCTTACTAGATAAAGTATCCAAGTTTGAATCATTATGGCTTCCATGGATTGAACACCACCTACCACCTGGTCTTGATCACTCACTTATATTTTCCTGAGGTTACCTACCTATCTCTCATATCACCACTTATGGATCATTCCGAACTCACTAAAACACCAATGTTTTCTGGAGATATCCTCCTTCCCACTTCCTTTATACATACTTCCCTGTCCCCACCTTTCCCCCCCCCCGCATATAAGAAACCAAGCTAATAAATCAGCTACATATTGTTTAATAATACTTCTACGAAGGAGACACTTGGGATGGTCCGATCTATGATCCTTCTTCCCAGGAATAACCAAGCCACATGGATGGATCTTGGCCCTGGATTGTTAACTTACTTTCCTCTACTATCCCGAGGATAATCATCCTTTTAAATTATAAGATACTGTGTCTCCTCCAAACCTGAGTCTTGATACCATATTTTATACTTTAAATTTAATTTAATTTAATTAATTTAAATTTAATTTTTCCTAAAATATTTTACATGATTGTCTAAATTAGAGAAATATTTTTTGAATTACACTTTGAGTTGTATAAATAAATGAAAATATATACTTTCTGTTAAGCTGTTGAGAAGCCTTGTTTTCCATATTTGTACATCTTAATTACCTACAAACTCATTGTAGGACACCTTGTACTGTATTATTCTCAATAAAAATATTTGAAAGAGAAAATGTGCAACTCTTTCTGACCAATTTTTAATAATTTTATTGAGCCTCAACTGGAATCCACATGGCAGATCCCATGATGAAAAGGGTGCTTCTCTTTAACCTGAACCGTCAGGAATCATGAACAAGGAGTGAGCACAAACTCTAAGCATGTGAGGGTGTTGGGTCAGTGCATTTTGACAAACATTATGACAAGTAAATGCACGACTCCCTCTCATCGGTGATCATAATCAGTACTGCTCAAAAGCCACCAATCACATTCAAGCCTTTCATGGAAGATGAGACTAAAACTGGAATTTGATTGGTTACTACAGTGCAATGCCAACACACACCCTGTACATCCATGACGCCTTATGTCTACATAGCTTCAGTCTGGAAGACCTCGCTGAGTGTCCATTACGTTGTCAGCAGATCCAGCTGTATTTTCAGGTGAAAAATAAAACTTGACATCTTTATTCTTGTCAGACAGACACAAAGGAATCCTCCAGCCTCTGGAACTGTGCGTCCAGCCACAGAGATGTGTTTGATTCGGGGCCAGCAAAACCATAAACTGCTGGCAAATCGCTAGCCACCCTTGGCCCTCGCAGTCCTAAATCTGTTTCAGATGAAGAATTTTTAATGCTTGTTATGAAGCTGTATACAAAAAATACATCAAAGGGGAAACTATCAGACAGTATTAATCTGTGCACTTCTCTTTTACATAAATCGGAACGCGTCGACGTTACAAGAACAACGTGCCAATGATATGATTTTCCTGAGGTGCACTGAGCATCACAAACACTATAATGCACATATAAAATAAGGGGTTACCGTACACCTCACCATAAATCATAAGGATAGTAAAAGTCAAAGAGTTCACAGACCGGGTTCTCTGGCCAAGTTTTAGCCCCTTAGAGGTGAACCGGCCAAGATTCGAACCCTATATAGCCGGCTTTAGGCAACAAATTAAAGCAGCCAAGTACTGTGAGAAATACAGTGGCTTCCACTGCTGACCTCCTTCTAAATACTACCCTGGTTCCCCGAAAATATAACCTAGCGTGATTTTCAGGGATGGCTGCAATAAAAGCCCTACCCCAAAAATAAGCCCTAGTTAAAGCCCTTGTAAAAACATGTACTGTATATACTCGAGTATAAGCCGACTTTTTCAGCACATTTTTTATGCTGAAAAAGCCCCCCTCGGCTTATACTCGAGTGAGGGTCTTCCCGCTGTGTCATGCAGTCTTAACTGTTCGGCGGCCGTCCACTGTAACAAAGCCCCACCTCCTCCTCGTCCGTGATAGACAGAACACTGATACAATGCTGGGAAACTGAATCAGTGTTCTGTCTATCATGGATGAGGAGGAGGCGGCGGGGCTTTGTTACAGTGGATGGCCGCCAAACAGTTAAGATTGCAGTTTCATGACACAGCGGGAGACACCCACTGTTTGTAATCAAAGGTACAGGTGGGCACAGTGAGGCTGCAGATGGGCACAGTGAGGCTGCAAATGGGCACAGTGAGGCTGCAAATGGGCACAATGAGGCTGCAGGTGGGCACAATGAGGCTACAGGTGGGCACAGTGAGGCTGCAGGTGGGCACTGATGATACAGATGGGTACAGTGAGACTGCAAATGGGCACAGTGAGGCTGCAAATGGGCACAGTGAGGCTGCAGATGGGCATTGTTTACCCAGTAGCTGCTACATTTCCCACCCTAGGCTTATACTCGAGTCAATAAGTTTTCCCAATTTTTTGTGGTAAAATTAGGTGCCTCGGCTTATATTCAAGTATATACGGTAATCTATTTTGTAAAAAGATTATATAATGTGCAGTGTGTCACCTTTTGTAACTTTATCGTGGAAAATACCTTATTTACAGCGCCGCTGGCCACTCACGTGACCCGCCTGAGATCTTCTCCTCTCCTCCTGACATCAGCGGGGGTCTCGGCCGTTCCCTCTGCAGTATCCAGAGCGCGAAAGAAGAGCTCTGATGGGTCACGTGAGTGCCAAGTGGGGCTGTTAATAAGGTATTTTCCACAATAAAGTTACACAAGGAGACAAACTACCCATTATATAATCTTTTTACAAAACGGATTACATTATTTTACCAGGACATTAACCAAGGTTTGGGAATACAGAATTTCATAATGCTGACTCCTGAGCTGACAGGGGGAGAGGAGGAAAGAAGACATTTTTATTTCAGGCTTTATTGTTTTATTTCAGGCTTTTTAGAACATAGAGAGGGGTAGATGTCACAGCACAAGCACTGTGCTGTCTATCATGCTTTAAAGGATCAGGGTATTTTTTTTTCTCTAGAACAAGATGACATGACTGTATTTGAATAAATGCAGATTATTGTACATACTGTAAATAAATAAGACATCCCCTGAAAATAAGCCCTAGTGTGTGTTTTTTTTGTAGCCAAAATGAATATAAGTTCCAGTCTTATTTTTGGGGAAACACGGTAGTTGTTGGCTTTCACTGATGTCCAAACTTTGAACTACTGACCAAATTAAAACCATTCTGCTCCGAGTCAGCAGGGGATCTTCAGGAAAGAGCATCACCAATGACAGCACCAACTTGGCATCTTATTTCCTGCCACAACACATACACCGTGTGAGCGCACCAAGAGCCTGTCACCAGCACTCATAATTATAGGCTACAATTGCACATAACAAGAGCTCACAAATAGACAGACATTTTCAATTAGGTTTAAAGTTCTGCAGTGAGGAGTCCCCAGATGTGTTCTGCAGTTTTATTTCCTTATGTGCACACCACTGCAAACATTTTAATATGTGGTTTAATTAATCAAAAATAGACAGGGGGGTTGCAGCCTCTTATACTTTGTGCTTTGCAACCTCTTATGTGGAAAAAGTTGTAGTGTTCCCCAGATAGATGGTGCTGCATAAACCCAAGAACTCAGCATCCTGCAACCGCCCTGACACCCACTTATACAACCTCTGTTTCTGTATTGGGAGTCCTGTTAAAATACCCAGAGCTTCTGAGTACAGGGGTGCACATCATTTCCTCCCAGAAAGCAGCGTTCGGACCTGACTGGCCAATCCCCAGACCCAAAACATGTGAAGGTGGAAAGAATGTCATCAACCTCGTGTAAGCTCTGAAAACTTTAGACATGGAGCTTACACAGGATTTGGGCTCCTGGCTCCGAGAGCAGGGGAGTATGGTGGAGGTGAATGTGGGTGGGTCGGGGTTGGGCTTTCGACTCTGTCACTCTGCTCTCTGAATTATGTTTACAGCATGTAATACTGTCTATTTGTTTACTGTTGTTTTTTCATTGTTCTTATCTTTATGTTCATTTATTTCTATTATAAAAGGTTATACAAGATTGATTGGGAGCTCAAAAATGTATATGGCCTCTGGATGGTAGTAACTACACTTTTAGTTAATTCCTTCTACCAATTGTATACATTTTTTTTTTACTTGAATTTCATTAGGATTGATAAGAAAAGTAGACAATTACATAGCTAAAAATACTATGCAAAAGCGTGAACAAGTTCTAAAGGAGTGTCCCTCAGCAGACATTGAGCATTAAACAATGATGTAGAAATGAAAGACAATTGGTCTAAGCAACATTGAATTGTTAGATGATAAATTTTCAGAGCCCTGCCTAGAATTGCGATGCGCTTTGTTGCCGAAAAAGGCCCTATAACTGGGGGCCCGGAGCTAGAAAGAGCAGTACAGTTGTCTATGGAACCAAAAAGAGGTACCGCTCTTACTTATGAGCAAAAAGGCAGGACTGAGGCGTAGAGGGTTAGAAGAGAAAGATGGCAAGGTAAGAGAAAAAAAAGGGGAGGGGGTGTAGGGGAGGGGGCGTGGGGGGGGGGGGAGTAGGAAGCTGTCTTTGTCCCGGAGGCTCACTATAGATATGTTAACATGTCGTATTACATTACAATTCCAGGAAGCGTGTAGGCAGTTGCGTTGATGGGAAGTAATCAATTGTATACCTTTTTAACTTGATCTCTGTTTATCTATTACTCCTTTTAGTACTAAGAACAGTTGCAAAAAATAAAAGTTTTCTATTTTTATATATATAGGTTTTACAGTATACTAACCTTTGTAACTGGATAATGATTTGCTACTTTTAGATCTATCTATTGATATTGTTTTTTGTTGTTTTGTCTCTCATCCCTGATGAAGGGAGAGTTGCAACCTCAAAACGTGTTGGCTTTACCTACTGATTTTTTTGTCAAGATTAATAAATACTGGACTTATAAATTTGGGGCACTCTCATGCATTGCACTTTCGTTGAATGGGAAAAGTAATAGAGCCTCTTTAAAGCGGAGTTCCACCCATTTAAAAGTCAGCAGCTACAAAAGGTGTAATTTTAGTAATCAGATACTCACCTGTCCCACGGTCCAGAGTTGTGGGCATACAAAGCCTTGCTCGTCTCTCCCTCCTCTCTGAGGCGCCTGCATTCTAACTGTGGGTGCCCGGCTGTGGCTTCACAGCCGGGCACGCACTGCGCATGCGTGAGCCGCGCTGCGCACTATGAATGGCCAGGCAATCCTCTGGGACCTGTCCCAGAAGATTGCAGGGAGGGAGGGGGGAGAGGTGATCTTCCTTCCAGCGCCGTAGCGCCAGGGGAGGAAGTGGAAGTTGGGTGCCTGTAAAAACAGGGTACCCCCCACAAAAAAAATGACATGCCAAATGTGGCATGTCAGGGGGTCACCAGCACTTAAAGCGGAAATTCCATTTTTGGGTGGAACTCTAAATAACTTAAATAACTTTAAATAATGATACCAGGAGCTGTAAGCCTTCTGTGCAAGATGGAAGCCAGGATAACAAGCGCAACCACTGGCCAGTTTTCCATGGACCACATTTAAAATCGTGTTCACATTAGACTAGGGCAGCCTTTCTCAACCTTTTCAACACAGAGGAACCCTTGAGATAACTTTTCAGTCTCAAGGAACCCCTGCTAGAAATTACTATACACTTCATGATACATTAGTGAGATGGTCAGTGGGAAGAATGCTCATTACACTTGTGGTCATTGGCAAGAATTATCCTCTTACAGATAGCTATAAAGATCATTGGTGTCAGTGGTAACTTATCTGAGAAGCAGAAACTGCTCATTGCTCCAGGAACTCCTAGCAACCTCTGGAGGAACCCTAGTTGAGAAACCTTGGACTAAGGTGTACCAAAACTGAGATTGCTTATTATTCACTGCCACAAGTAAACAAATGAGCTGTAAATCGATTCAGCAAGCAAAATGGTTGCCCACATAAGATACTTGCAGGTACTCTTTTACGGAAAGTTGTTCAATGGAATTTTTTTTTCTTAAACTTTTAGCATCTGCCTAATTTTACGCCTTGTAGACTCTGTGCTGTATCGTAGCCACAATTCCCTTTGGTCAGGAAGGTGTTAATGCAAAGTGTGGAAGTGTACAGAGCTGCCATTTAAATGAAGGTGTTCCACGTGATTCTGGGGCACTGCCGCCCTCTCCCCAGTGCTGTATAACTGGCACCAGTCTGAGCCACAAGTGACCAGTAAAATAAACATCTCTTGGCCGCGCTGACAGGCAGTCTCCAGGAGAGGCTGGTCCCGTTATGAGGGAGGAGGAGGGAAGCCCAACATCTTGCTAATAACCTGACTACTTTAAACAAACACTCCTCCCTTAC